>NC_068364.1:74358869-74583428 GCF_020536995.1 Dreissena polymorpha
AATCGCCCAAGCTTAAGTACTTTTTAAGATCCAGATTTTATAAATCACTTTTATCTGTAAATCTAGCAATTTTTTTATCTGATAGAGACAGAAGCAACCGGGCATATTACCCATATTGCACTGTATCCACATACTGAGTTTCATCAATCTAGCTAAAGTACTTTTGATATTTTGTATAGTATGGTTAACCCTTTGAATGCTGGGAAATTTGTCTTCTGCTAAAGTGTCGTCTGCTGAATTTATAAAATTAGCATTTTCTTCGATTGTTTTCAAAGAATACTATCAGAATAGCAAACAGTTTGGATCCTGATGAGACGCCACATTCTGTGGCGTCTCATCTGGATCCAAACTGTTTGCAAAGACCTTCAAAATTTGGTTCCCGCACTGAAAGGGTTAAGACTGACAATGTACTATGTACACGTCGTAATAAATATCTGTTATGTTTGAATTATCCCAGGATCCAGATTTTTCTGATGGACAGACAAACAAAATTGAAGTAATGTTCATATTTCCCCCATTTGGCCCTTTACACATCAATCAAAACAAGATAACACATCACACACAAAACTTAAAACCACACACAATTATTCTCACTCGCAACAATATAATCTATCCATGCTCATGGTTACCGTACAATGTACGGTCATTTAATTAGTGAT
The DNA here is from genome assembly GCF_020536995.1 of Dreissena polymorpha. Taxonomy (NCBI): domain Eukaryota; kingdom Metazoa; phylum Mollusca; class Bivalvia; order Myida; family Dreissenidae; genus Dreissena; species Dreissena polymorpha. The sequence continues at coordinate 74,359,529 of NC_068364.1, forward strand.
AATTACTGAAACATGTAACATACTCTGACATGTTTTATTTTGAAGATACCCTCCATAATTATACCCGGAAAACAAAACTTCTCAACACACTATTATTTGTTTTCTCACAGCTGGCGGCTTTTATCAAATGCTGTTACTGCTAGCAGATTCTTTACCCGCAAAATAGATGCACAAATCAGAGGGGGTAATCACGTGACAAACAAGATGGCGACGTCCATGCAGAGGCAGGTATTTTTCGTCGCTTTATACCCTGTATTACTTGTATTATTGTTTTTATTCCGCTCACTTTCCAGCCATATTAGGAAGAAAGGTACTGCTTTTATTTCATAGTAATATTCGCTCTATATCTCGACTTTACTCGGTGCATAATTTCTTAGCGGGATGACCAAATTAGGGTTCCACTATGAAAATTTGCGGGGAGTAAAGTTGAGATATAAAACGAATTTAAATACGAAATAAACGCTAATCACCTTTTTATTGATATGGCTGGAAAGTGAGCGTCATTAAAAAATAAACAGAAATACTAAAGGGTATAAAACGGCGAAAAATAACCGTCTCGGTACGGATGTCGCCATCTTGACTATCACGTGATTACCCCCTCTGCAAATGATACTTTTTCTACTTTTCGCGACACGAAACGACTGATGCTTGACTGTTGTTTTCAGTTCAAACATGACTTATGGGGTGAAATATACTTGCCGTTGGCCGTTATGAACAATTGACTGTTATTCTCAAGTAAAATATAGAGTGATTTTCGTTGAAGGGAATCCAGACTGATCATTGTCTGCAATTCACCATTATTCTCAAGTGACCGTTAGATCAGTATTGACTGTAGATCAATTAATTAAAAAAAATCACAAGTGCTTAAATTAATTAAATACATTAATGGCCAATTCATAAAGTGTTCAGGCCAACACCATTAACAAAACTATGAATGAATCAATGATAGGATTAATAGGTCAAACATATCGGAATGTTTCCCACCAGATTACATCAACTAAACCAGCGCAATCTTGATTGAGTGTGACACAGTCCATGACCAATATTGTCACAACCCTGGATTCTGGCCAATCCTTCCTGCATGTTTAACCAACTACCCCCTCCTGTGTTGTAAGTAAACTTTGAATTTAACCCATTTATGCCAAGCGTCTAGAAAAGAGGCCTTGGCAAACAGTGTAGACCCAGATGAGACGCCGCATGATGTTTGCTTAAAAGAATTTCTGTAAGAAATAGTCGAAATATAGAAATAAATATACATTACATCCCTAATTTTGGAAATAAATTGATCCAATTTAGAAGGATGGGAGAGTCCACTAAGCATAAATGGGTTCAACTAAAGCCTGGCCCATATTTAAGCATACAAAAAACAGTCCATTAAAAAACGTACTGAGATTTTTTTCCAGACAAAATGTACATTGGTTCTTGCAAGGAACAAATCTAAACAAGAGGAACGCATAACGGGTGCCAACGCTCGGCTGCGGGTGCAGTTTTGAATAAATGAAATCTTGTCCCATTATTTTTTTTATAGGTCACAGTGACCTTGACCTTTGACCTAGTGACCCAAAAATGGGTGTGGCGTATAGAACTCATCAAGGTGCATCTACATATGAAGTTTCAAAGTTTTAAATGGAAGAACTTTGATTTTAGAGCCAATGTTAAGGTTTTAGCACTGCGGACGGCGGATGCCAGACGGCAGATGAAGAGCTGGCTATGACAATACCTCCAAAAACAGCCGAGCTAAAAATGTCGCAAATAAAAGTCTTAATTTCAACATTATATTTAAAGCTAATTCAATTTGCAAAATTACTTCCGCTATCAAAAAAAAAATCATAAGTATGTGTAAAATGCTGAAACAGACACTTCCAACTTTGTAGAGGATTGAAAAGAGCCAAACAAACAAATATACCTAAATATCCATGAACTATTAAAATCTTATCCTCAAATGAACCCCCAAAAAAGTCTTAGGTGAGATAACTGAGTTTACAGTAGTTAGATCCAGAGTAGCTTATCAACATTCTTTGTACATATATGAGATAGGGCCTTTTAACATTCAAGGAAAGTAAGATATACTATTATGGAGTGCCTAAATGGATAGATAACAATGTAAATACAGCATCAGACTTAGATACAATAGATTGTAAAACACACCATCAAGAGCTTATGTAACACTCTGCTGGTAGGGTAAATGTTTTAAACAAGGCTCTATATTTGATATGTAGATTTGAGAGTGCACATGACTTGTATTCAAAGGCACTTGAAACAAACAACTATAGTCAAGTCTAGACAGAGCGTTTTGGCAACCTTCTGGGCTGAAATACATTCAAATCATAACAAGCAATAGAAACTTAAGTTTTAGTTTAAATATATTAAAACAGGATGTGTGTTGATTACGGTATATATTGCAATTTCCCGTGCTGATATAGAATAAAAACATTTCCACCTTACTGTCAACGTCTTTAATTCATACAGGATCCTCTATAATTGCGAACCATGAGGTAGAACTTACAGCCAAGGTCTTTTTCTTGAATGCAATTTTCTGCATCAACCTCTCCTTCCTGCGGGCTTCATTGTGTTCAGCGATGCCAGATGCAGCCATGTTGGAGTTGGGAACAATCCTGCAGCAGACGAGAAAAACATTAATGTTTAATATATTTATTTCTGAGAGCTTTCACTGACATTGATTTGTACCTCCACATACCACTTTGACACAGACATACAACCTAAGCAATCAATGCTGCACTAAGTGCATTTTTATTTTTGATCTCCTTCAATGTAGCCATGAGTTCTTTAAAAATCTTTAAAAACATGGTTTAATTACAGAGTAAACAAGAGCTGTCACCATAGGATGACTTATGCCCCCTATAAACGCTTGATAGAAGTTATGAGTTTTTTTCGAAACCTAAATGCAGATTTTGAAACCTAAACGCGGACCCTAAGTTCAAGGTCAAGGTCACAGGGGTCAAAATTTGTGTGCGTATGGAAAGGCCTTGTCCATATACACATGCACATCAAATATGAAATTGCTATCTGAAGCGACATAGAAGTTATGAGAATTTTTCGAAACCTAAACGCAAAGTGTGACATACAAACAGACAGATGGACAGACAGTCTGATCACTATATGCCCTCCTTCAGGGGCATAAAAAGCCTAACTTCTAACAAGAGCTGTCACCATAGGATGACATATGTCCCCAAAAAACGCTTTTTCGAAACCTAAACGCAGATTTTGAAACCTAAACGCGCACCCTTAGTTCAAGGACAAGGTCAAAGGGGTCAAACTTTGTGTGCGTATGGAAAGGTCTTGTCCATCTACAGATGCATACCAAATATGAAGGTTACATCTGAAGCGACATAGAAGTTATAAGCCACAGAAGTCATGAGCATTTTTCGAAACCTAAACGCAAAGTGTGACGCACAGTCAGACAGACAGACGGACAGTCGGACAGACATGTGATCACTATATGCCCACCTTCTGGGGTATAAAAATACATCTGTTGTAATGCACAATTTTGCCTGTAAGTCTGACCTTGACCTCAAAGGAAGCCACAGGTTTCATGTGTGACAAAATGTCCCATACAGATAAATCTAGATATTATTTTAATAATTCAGGGCATTAAACAATCAACACCAGCCCAATTTTACAAATATATATATATATATATTGCTGTATTTTAACCTTTGATCTTAAAGTTTGACCTTGAGTTTAAAGGTAGTAAAATGGCAGATTTAAAGTATGCACCGCCCCACAAAAAGGTGAACATTTGTGCCAAATTATTTAAAATTGATTCAAGACATGGTCAAGTTTCAAAGAAGATGAGATATTTGTAATTTTACAATAAATTCCTTATTTTGACTTGACCTTTACCTTAAAGGTAGCCACATGATTGCTAAGTGCAGAGACGTAGATGTTATCTTTGTCTTTGCTAAGTGTGACACACTGACTCATAGAGGTTAACATTGTCTCTGCTAAGTGTGACACACTGACTCATAGAGGTTAACATTTGTGCTCAGTTTTTTCAAAATCCTTTCATTCGTGGGAAAGCTTAAGTCTGCACAAGTCTTTATTTGACAATCAAGCCTTGTATTTTTATTTTTGACCTCAAAGTTTATGCATAACCTTGAAGGAAATAACATGATTGGTGCATGCTGGTCAATACATTAATGACCTACGCTACTTGGTCTCTGTCTACACTACTACAAATGACGCAACATTTGTGCACAAATTTTTCAATATCTTTCATAGCATGTAGAAGTAACAGTCGGTACAAGTTTCAGACAGACTAACTGGCACTGACTACAATTTAGCCCCTCCTTATCTACGGCAGTACAGGACCTGGTGTAAATATATTTTTTTCTGATCCTGAACAAAAACCCTCTTCTCCCAGGAATATTTTGACTAAAAAGGTTTTTTAACGTTTTTATGGCATAATATTGAATGTCTTATTGTTTAGAGAGGTTTTTGTTCTAGTTTTTTACCATATTCAACATTATTTCAGTCATATAATTTCTTCAATGAGCCTAGGTTTTGTCAGCGTTATAACAGTATAATTTACCTCTGAATCAAATAGTGCAGTATCAGTTACTGGCATAAATACTTGCTCCAATAATTGTACTGTTATAGCACTGACAAAACCTTGGCTTTAAAAAAAATAATACAAATGTAATAATAGTCTCTATTCTTTTTTTAATAAATGATTCTTCCTCTAAACTGTGCTATATGGGAAGAATCATTAAGTAGACAATAATAATAGGGACCATTGCTCATTCATTAGAAGATACAAATATAGTTGATGAAATATTCAGCAGAAAATTATGACAAAACACTGTATTATGTGAATTGGGAATAAGACATCAAACTGGGAATGGACATCATTTTGGTGATTTTCTTAAACAAAACTATTCATTTCATGATCTACATATATTTTTGTAATACATTATCTATAATTTAAGCTTAATAAGAAATTTTCCATGACTTTTTCATTAACAGTGATTGAGTTTGTATCATTTAAAGTGCATTTTGAAACTGCGCGGCATGGACACAGTTTCATTTCATGAGGATTTTTTGTTTAAATTAATAAAAAATCCAGTTTTGAAGTAAAATCAATTTAAATGATGCTATTACATATGCAAGTATATGTTTTAATTATAATTTGTAAAACTAGATAAATGCAACATATAAAACTGCATATTATGCACTTTTGATAAAACACAATTTATTCCCAAATTGATGTCTTATTCCCAATTCACATAATACAGTGTTACAAGGATAACAATTATGCCGTAGAAAACTGCAATCAGAAAACCTTACTGCATTATTTAGGCAGAAAATGGTGTAAGAATACAGTGTACCGGCATTACCGAAGTCCGTTGAAGTTTGAAGTTAACGGTACAACTTTCTTTACGTTTGATTTTGTGTCCAAGCTTGAACTCTTCACCTAATCGAAGGCAAAATACAATGTTCTACCTAGATCTGTTGAATTCCAATTCATGAATGAGATATAATTTGTGGACTTGTTTAATGAGTGATTAATAAAAGAGTACATTCTGTGGTGGATTACTTATTCATGCTTCTAAATACTGTAGGATTTAGCTGTAAAAATTCCAATAATTGCACAACAAAACCTATACATGTAATAACTGTTAACAAATATTATAAATAACAAGCTACGTGATTAAACTATTATTTAAGATTAATTCATTGAACAATTAATCCTTTTTATTGTTCATGATTTCATGACACATAATTCCCAGTCTGTGCTGGGTTTCAGTCCATAGTGAAAACTGTAATACAGTCAAAACATGATACAAGTAATGAGTCATGACACAATACTATGAATAAGGCATGACAGATCTTCTTCCACGTTTTAAAGAAATAAGTGGTTCTACTACTTTGCCACATCACGTTAACATTAGTATTTAAATGTTTTTGTTTTTTTAAAGAATAAAAAAAACATGGCTGCAACCTCAGGTTTCAAAATCAAGAGTCTTAGACTCAAAGGTAAATTTCAAAACCACTTAACACTTTTGATGTCAGCTAGTGTTTTTTTGTTGGGTTTGTGTAATCATTTTACCCAAATGACTGAATAAACATCCCAAATAAAGGTTTCAACATTATTTGTTAGAATTATCAAACATTCAGTTCATCTCTCTATCCAGATCTGAATTCTTTTAAACTTAGCAAATATAATGTTGAAACACTATTTGCAAATACAATGTTAAAGCACTGTTGTACTTAATTGTATAACAAATATAAGCAAAATAACACAGACTTTTGTAAAAAAAAAATGAAGGTGTTCATTAAATAGCAAGAAATAGAAAAATAAACTTTTTTTTGTATATTATTTTATCATAAATTATGATGTATATATTATGTGTGCTGTATGTTATTTTACATGTGCTGTAATGAGATAAATAAATAAATAAGTTAATTAAATAATTAACTATATAAATAAACATAAAATATATAACCTACTTGAAAGCAGTCCAATGAAATCGGCAACAGACTCCTATCAGAATGACAAGGCCAGAATGTTAAATGAACTGTTTATATGTAGATTGAGAAGAATGTGTAATAAATATTGATCACAAATCAATACTACAATGTATACAGCAGTTGCTAGCCAGTTGTTTTCTTCAGGGAAAAAACAACAAAGCAATTGTTCAAAGAATGTATAGATATAAGAGCTGTTTGCAAACATGTTTTGTATTCAAAGGAATTAAGTAAGAAGTAAGAGAAATAATACAAAAACATGACTTCCTAATCCCTAAACAAGTGTTTAACTTTTGTAAAAATGTAAGGGTTTTCATGTCAAACATCTTTGATCTTTCATGAATATCAAAGATGAAAAGGAATGTGCAATAAATATTTGAACAGATAATTTCATGTTTGAATGAAAATATGTGATAACTTTTATTGAACATAATGCTTTCAATTTATAAAACAAGAGCACTAATGAAGGGACCTATCTCAATTTCAATCACAAAGGAAGGAGGGGTGGAGAGGAGGCGGGTGTATAGTGTGGGGAGTGGTCATTTATTACATTTTCTTTCAAAAATGCAAAAACAAATGCAATTGTTTTTTTTGTTGTTGTTGTTTTTTTTTTTTTTTGGGGGGGGGGGATTCTTGGGTGGGATGATTGGACAGTATTTCAAAAATAAAATAATACAAAAAATATTTGTGTTTTTTAACCATGTTTAAAAAAAAATCATTTTTTTGGGGTGGGGTGGGGGGGGGGGGTAGGGTTGGGGGGGGGGGGGGGGTATAGTGTTAGGGTGTGTTGGTCATTTATTAGATGATATTTAAGGGAAAGAAAACTTTTTTCGGGGGGGGGGGTCTTTTGTGGTATGTCAGGTAAGAGTTGTTTTGTCAAAGTATCAATTAAATCTAATCATAAATAAAGAAGTTATTGCAATTTTAGCAAAATTTAATAATTTGACCTTGAGAGTCAAGGTCATTCAAAGGTCAAGGTAAAATTCAACTTGCCAGGTACAGTACCCTCATGTTAGCATGAAAGAATTTGAAGTTTGAAAGCAATAGCCTTGATACTTTAGAAGTAAAGTGGATCTAAACACAAAATTTTACCATATATTCAAAGTTACTAAGTCAAAAAAGGGCCAAAATTCCGTAAAAATGACAACCAGAGTTATGCAACTTGTCCTTTACTGTCCCCTTATGATAGTTTGCAAGTGTTCCAAGTATGAAAGCAATATCTAAGATACTTTAGGGGTAAAGTAGACCAAACACAAACCTTAAACAAATTTTCAATTTTCTAAGCATAAAGGGCCCATAATTCCGTCAAAATGCCAGTCAGAATGAGCCTGCACAGTCCCCTTATGATAGTTAGTAAGTGTTGCAAGTATGAAAGCAATAGCTTTGATACTTAAGAAATAAAATGGACCTAAACACAAAACTTAACCAAAATTTTCAAATTTCTAAGCATAAAAAGGGCACATAATTCTGTCAAAATGCATGCCAGAGTTATCTAACTTTGCCTGCCCAGTCCCCTCATGATAGTAAGTGTACCAAGTTTGAGTGCAATAGCATTAATACTTTATGAGAAAAGTGGACCTAAACGCAAAACTTAAGCGGACGCCGACGCCAAGGTGATGACAATAGCTCATAATTTTTTTTTCAAAAAATAGATGAGCTAAAAACTAAATATAAAAAATCAATGAAAAATTAGTTCTTTGAAGTCAAAAAATATTTATTTGTCAAAATGAACTTTTAACTGGACACAATTTAATAAAAACAAACACTTTAAAATCTGTAAAATAAAGACGCTTTGATAACTTTTGTATTATATATACTTTGTGTGATAGCAAAACAAGTTTGACACTTTTCAAATATCAAGCTCCTATTTGATTGGTAATATTTCCAGCTAATTTGTCTCACTTTGCATCTCATTTGTATATGTATATCTCTTTCAGTGCTGGAACCGAATTTTGAAGGCCTTTGCAAACAGTTTGGATCCAGATGAGACGCCACAGAATGTGGCATCTCATCAGGATCCAAACTGTTTGCTATTCTGAAAGTATTCTTTAAAAAAAAAATTTCAAGAAAATGCTTATTTTAGAAATTCAGCAGACAACATTTAAGCAGACGACAAATTTCCCAGCATGCAAAGGGATATGTATATGACTTGCCAAAGTAGCACAACTGAGACTACAAGTTCAAGTTTATTACTTATTTGTGTTACGTGAATTGCGATCAAATTCAAAGTACACTGGAATCACAAAAGTAATACATAATAATATATTTATAACTAATAATTAATTCATGAACACAGTCAACAAGAGGTACAAAAGCATTGTTAAACAAAATCAGAATAACAGAGCTAAGGAGAAACCATGACATGTTGTATACCAAACTTACACTGATCCATCGTTCCATCATAGTGCAAGTTGCTTGATATTATGTTTTATTATATACCTGCTTTATGTTCCCAAAAAATACAAGTTGTATCAATCAGTTAAATACAACTGCACAGAAATAATGCCCGTATTATGCTACTCGCTAATTTTCCAATTCCGTATTACCATACTAGCCGGACTACTTTTAATGACGTCACTTTGAATGCAGAAAATTATAAGAGCATTCTTGGTTAATTATGAACGCTTAAAGTTCATTTTTGAACTTAAATGATTCAAAGTTGTAAATAATAAAAGGAACATTACGCAAGTCAATTGTTACAAGTGTTTGTATCAGTCTCGTGGCTTGCGCTATTTTGTATCACACTCAAGGCTCCGCCTCTGGTGAGATACGTCATTACACAAGCCACTCGACTGATACAAACACATGGAACAATTGACTAGCGTAGTATTTCGTATGTTCATTTGTATCGCCAAGCCAGACGCAAAAGCTTTCCTTAAGGGCTATTCTTATGTCCTTTTTACAAACAGACAGTTCTGATTGATAGTCAGACATTAATAAGGGCCAGATAAAATTGATATGATAATTATAAAATAAAACTATTCATAAACAGTGGCTTGTTTATTTGATTCGCGTTCTGAGAAAACTGGGCATAATGCATGTACGTAATGTGTTGTCCCAGAATCAGGGACGACACTTCCTGTTAAACTAGATTTTCGGTAAAAAGGGACTTCCTTTAAACGAAAAATACCATTAAAGCGGAAAGTGACGTCCCTGATTAGCCTGTGCGGACTGCACAGGCTAATCTGGAACGACACTTTACGCACACGCATTTTGTCCAATTTTTACAGAACACGACTCATTTGAGCCTCGCTCTAGAAATCACTTTATTTTTGGTTTAATCTTAACAATAGGGTGTACAGGGTGCTCAACATAGAGACAGCACTTTGTGGCTTGGCAACAGCTCCCTGTAGTGAATGGGCACAACTGGTTCTCACCTGACACTCAACTCTCACTTCTGGATCCGGGACCTTGAGCCAACCACACCCTGGTGACCGATTTTGCCGGCGGGCGAATCAAAGTCTGTGTGCATGCAAGTTTCGTACCACCAGCTGCAAGTTCTTGGTGAGGATACAGGTGCAAAGAAAGATTTACTGAAAGCCCACTGAAAGAAAATGAAGAGGAGACAAGAATAAAGAATGACAAGACAGATAGGTTCGGGCCCAGTATAAAACTGACAGCGCACTCCAATGCCAGTCTCCAGGATGGATGCAACAAGTTAGCTACAGGAGCTAGCCCAGCAATCAAGATGGAAACAAAAGGAACAACCATAGGGACCTGGTATGTAAGAATACACAATATCTGCAGAAAGATTCACTAACTGACCCACGAGCTGATGTGTTACAGCTGGGACATCAGTAGATTAGTTGAGGTAAGGTGGCTAGGCTTAGAAAAACATCAACAGACGAAGGGGATTAAACAGTTCTATGGACAATTTGAGGGCATCATAGACAAGGTCCCAAAGAAAGACATCCTCATCATCCAATGCCACTGGAATGCCAAGGTTGGAAAAGACACCTACCAAGACTGGTAAGAGACAGGTGGATTCGGCATAGGAGAGACCAATGACAGAGTGCTGAAACTTCTCAATTTCACTAGGAGCCACAACTCACCCTGGCCAACACGCTGCACCCACACAAATTGTCAGAACAGCGACCTGGCATGCTCCAAATGGGCAAGCACACAACAAGATCAACTTCATACTGGTGCTGCAACAGTTCAAGTCCAATATCAAACCACAAGACCTCACTAACAGGTTCTATTTAAGAGCAGGAGCATACGGGATGGAGGTAAGCAAGGTGAAGTCAAAGACCATGGTGAACAGCACAAACAACTCTAGTGTGTGGATGGCAAAAGGCTGGAAGAACAGATGAGCTTTAAGAGCTTGGGAGCAAGCCTGTCCAAGGATGGTACCAGTACCACTGAGGTCCAAATAACAATTGCCATATCAACCTCAGCAATAGCCAGACTGAGCAGGTTGTGAACAAGGAGCTCCATCAAATTCCCCAACAAGCCCAGGCTGTACAAGTACCCTGTAGACCCCATCTTACTGCATGGCTGGGAAACTTTGACACTTTCACTCACACAGAAGGCAGGATACGGTTTTTGAACACATGTGTCAACAAAGACTGCTCCCTATCTCCTACATAGAGAATAAGAACAACGAGTATGTCCGAAACATGACAGCAGCCCTTGTTTGCCACCAAGAACACCTCTTGGGAACCATCAAACAACAAAAGCTTGCTTGGTTTTGACATATCACCAGGTACGAATCCCTGTGCAAGACTGCTCCAGGGCACGCCAGAGGAAGGTCCCCATTGTGAATGTCAGAAGAAAAACTGGATAGACAAAGTAAAAGAGTTGACATCCCTCCTCATGGATGAGCTACTCCCAGCAGCCCAAAACAGACCTGACTGGCAGAGGATCTCTGTGTTGTAGTCTCTCATTTCCCCCCAACGGACAGATCAGTAAAGGGAAAATGATGATAATGATGATGACTTGACTTTCCTTAGGTTGACTTAAAGGGACTTCCTTACATTTGAGCAAAACAACAATTAAAAAAGGCATGAACATTAACCCAAAAATTAAAAAGCAGTTTAGTGGTAGTGTTAGCTTTAGCAGGGTTTAAAAATGCCAATTGCCCTCTCTTACTGGCAACATAAATTTTGCTCCTGGCTAAAAGGATATCTTAAATACTTACCCCATCTGTTGACCCCATTTTTAGTAAGAGTTAGCAAAGCTCAGTGCAGTTATATTTATTTTTATGCAGAAAATGAAGAGCTAATCACAATATAAGTATTGTACATTGATTCATTTTTGAGTACTATCTATAAGTATAATATTTACAGTGGAAATACCCATGTCATTAGTATTATTGTAAATAAGAATGACAGGCAGTGCCAGTGGTGTTTTATAGTCTATACAGTTAAAAGGTGTAGTTTTGCGCAGCAAAAAAGTAATGCTGAAATGCAGTAATGTCACATGTGATAGTCTTTTCGATCTTTGATCCTATACATAACAATGGTATTTAGACACAAATGAATATTCCTTTTTAATAACTAACACACTCTTATTCTCTCTTTTATATCCTTTTATTTCAGAAGTACTAACACTCTTGTCGGTCGACGCGCGACAGGTCTATGTCCTCAAAAGGGGTTCGACCTTAATGGAAGATAGATAGATAGATAGATAAGTTTAGTACCGCGAGAATACCGTGTTGCAGCCTAAGTAGCTAGTCTTACGAAGTTAGAAGTGCCAGTTTGAAAACAGCCCAGTTAAACTGTTCAAAATATTAAACGAGAACTTATGAAGAAATCTGAAAATATTTTAACTAAAAAAGAATAATTTAATTATTAATTGCAATAATTTCATGTTGCAATTACCTTCTCCGTAATCAAGTAAATCAATAAAACATTAGAAATCCGACTTACCCTACTTGGTTGCCTAGCACGCGAAGCACTCAGAGTTCCAAACCTTCAAATGAAGAGCGTTCATATCTAGGGGGTTTTCTCAAACGTATAATAATGGCTATAGTGTTTAGTTTGTTATGCGGATTCATCCAGTCAAGTCCATACCGTTATTGCGATATTCATAAATACAATGCTTTATGGGTTTAATTATGAGATTCTGTTCTTAAGGTAGCGCACCCGTCATGATTTTCCGCGATTTCTTCGAAGAGACTTTTTACCTGTTTACGTATGTATATCTAATTTAAGCTGGTTCTAATGTGAAGTTGTGTATTAAGTGACATTATCATTTTGAACGATAAATAATCATAATATAACGAACAATCAACTTTTCTGAAAAAACTATCAAATATATATATAACAAGGTATTCAACTCAAAATCACCCGAAAACGGGGTACTTTGAACAGCACAATTGATGAAGTTATGGCTGTTCAAAGCGATGTACCCCGTTTTCGGGTGATTTTGAGTTGCATACCTTGTTATATATAATAAATCAATATATATTTAAAATCCCAGACACGTGTTTTTACTTTTATTATATATATATATATATGATAGTATATATGATAGTGATTTTTTTTTTTGCAAAATGATGTTTTCACTAATTATTATCATAGCCACACGCTAACCACCTGTGGTGCCATACATGTGACAACAGAAGTGACAGTTAGACACTTATGATCGAAATGTTATTTCGAAAAATGCTTCTATAAAATAAGTAAGACGGATGCAAAGCAGTTCCGGCGTTCAATATGTTTTTTTATTAATAACATAAGTGCACCATACATCGAAGTACATAAATTTCTAAACAGAATTAAAAAGCAATTTCAATTACATTTCTACGAGACTAACGGTACATAGCAACATACGCTTTAATCTCCTCACAAATACATACTGTTAAACTCGACGTGTTTCGTACTCATATAATTTTAACAGCATTATTTCGCTTGTACGGTACAAAGATGGCGACGATTGGACAATTGTCAATAATCATAATCATACTTGTACCACTCTGAAGAGTACAGTTTGGGATATTCATTCCGCTGCTGTCCTCAAGTTCTCAACTTGTATAAATCACCGGGTTTCGCCCATCTCGTCTTTGATTATTAAGTTTATGGCTTTTCATGTGTAGCTGACAAATTTATTGTCCTGTAGTAGCGTATCCGTGGTCTAGTGATCATTCTATGTCTTCACAATCCAGCGGTGGCAAGTTCAAGTCTACCCTAATTAAACGTGTTTCGCTTGAGACGTCAAACCGAAATTCAGGTATTTCGTACCGGACATTTAAACCCAGGATCATCTCTGGAATGGAGCGTATTGTATTCTGTCTCACCCTTTCCAAAGTCTCATTTGAACTAAACACCACATGCATGTAGGCTTTATTAGACGATCATCAGATTGGATATACTTTCATGATAACAAGTCAAAGAGTCAAAGGACTTTCCCTTCCATAAACAACATAAAAAATCAGCAACAACAATGTCAATATCCGTGATCACCTGTCAATAATACCCGCAAGGAGAGTTAGACAGTTTAGATAGATAGATAGATAGATAGATAGATAGATAGATAGATAGATAGATAGATAGAAGATAGATAGATAGATATATAAGATAGATAGAATAGATAGATAGCGAGATAGCGAGCGCAGAGAGAGAGAGAGAATGCTCGCGAGACGAGCGAGATCGCAGAGGCGCGAGCAGCTGAGAGAGCGATAGCCGCGCTCTCGATCTATGCTCGCTCTCTCCTCGCTCGCTAGCTCCTCGCTCTCTCGCTCTATCTCTCTCGCTCGCTCCTCGCTATCTCTCTCGCTCGCTCGCTCGACTCAGCTCGCTAGCTCGACTCCATCGCTCCGCGCTCGACTGCTGGCCGGCTGTCTGGATGGATGCTGGCTGGCTGGCTGGCTGGCTGCTGGCTGGCGGCTGGCTGTGTGGATGGATGGATGGATGGATGGATGGATAGATGGATAGCCTGTTGAACTTTTTCAGTCCAATTCATCAAAGGACATCCAGTCTAAAACAAGTAAACATCAAAATGAGTATTAATAATGTTTCGCTTTTACCAAAATCACATCTTCACTGTCGCTGGCGAGTCTTCCACCACTGACACTTTGTTATTTTTTTCTAAGTTTAAAGCTGCGATTCCTCTTCCTAGTCTTATAGGCTTTGTAGAATTTAGTCATGTCTGACAGCATAGGAATTGCGAACACGGTAGAAATAATAATAATCGCAACGGTTCCCATCGACACCGACGATGTTCGTCCTTCGTACACGCTCTTAAGTCGGCTCTGGTACATGACCGTAGACTTCTTTAAGACTGTAAGATTATCGATGATCTCATTCACTTGTGCAGTAAGTTCTGATTCGGTGAGCTTCTGAGTGTAAGAGGAATTTGGTGCCTCACTGCACGGGCAATAATTAGGTGGGATTGGAGACAGATCGCATTCGGGTAGACCATTTACGTTGGCAGCGTTGGACTGAAGGCCTGATATGACCGAAGCATTGCACCCTGTTAACACGCCGTATATTAGTGTGTCGGCTTTCCTTGCAAGATTGTGCTTTACGATTCCTGCAGCTCCAATTAATGTGTTAATGTGGCATCTACTATATGCGGTGTCTACGAGGTAAGAGACACATGCAGAGTTGTCATAACAGAACTCAGCACAATCCCACGTCAGATTGTTAAATGAAACTGGCTCATTTCTTTTCAGCATAGCTGGAGCGCTTTGCCAGTCAAACCCATGATAAAGTTCGACATTGATCCTGCCATTACTTTTCAAACATACATAAGGATACTTTTCGTTGCAGTCGGATGCCACGAACTTTTTATTTCTGAAATCGCGCGTGTCCATCTGTACTAGCGCGCACATTTCTGAGGCGTGGTATTGGCCGATATGGTCGACACCGTCAAACATCCTACATTGTCCAGATTTCTTTTCATACCATGCGTCAACGTGAAAATATGGGCGAAAGCGACCGTCCCAAAACGTCACCGGACCTGATACGCCGTAATCTTCAAGAGCAGAAAGTATATGATTGTACTTTTTCCACATTATATTTTCCGTGTAGATTCCTAAAGGATATCCGTTTTCTTTACAAGCGGCTTCGGCCTCATGCCGTGACAAATTCTGCTTGAGAATTATTCCAAGTTTATACTGACCATGTACGGAACATCCGGTCACATTCACGAAATCTTCAACGAGTGTTTGATTTGTTAATCGAATGATCTGTGCACGACAAGAAAAACTATGCAAAAAGCAGAACATTGCTTTAAGGAGAAAAACTTGTGTCTGAAATTCTCCCATTTTTCTTGATGCACACACCTCTGTTGTCACTATTTCTTTCAAAGCAGTTTCAATCCATTTGTCTGTCGCTAGCCTCTCCAACCGGAATCGTGTCTCAATATGTAAACAATGTTATAATTGGGGAAATCACATCTATCGACTTACAAATAATACCTTTTTAAATTTCAGATCTATTTTTATCTGTCTAATTGATTTGCGCATGAAAGTCATTATCTCAAGACAAAAGAACACTTCTATTATGCGTTGAACCATAGAAACGAACGATTTTTGTTGACAGTTCTGCGTGTCATGTGAATGTACATCCTTAACCTATTTATGCCTAGTGGACTCTCCCATCCTTCTAAATTGGATAAATTTATTTCCAAAATTAGGGATGTCTGGTACATTTATTTCTATATTTAGAATATTTCTTACAGAAATTCCTTTAAGCAAACAGCGCAGACCCTGATGAGACGCCGCATCATGCGGCGTCTCAGAAGGGTATACGCTGTTTGCAAAGGCCTTTTTTCTAGACGCTAGGCATAAATGGGTTAAATATACGTCTATTAAATATTTTCACGATGTTAAATTTATTCGCGGAATGTTTTTATTGTCGAAATAATTTATTTTACTTGTTATTTTGTTTCAAGTTTCATTATTCAGTTTTCGTCTATGAAAATCGTCCGTGAAGTTTACGCGAAGTTTAAAAGAGAAGTTAAAACATTTAGATACATCTATGAAAATTGGATAGTTATGCTTGAAAATTGGTCAATATTAAGTATATACTTTCATTTAAATCTAACTGTCTTTTTTGAAATTGCGAACGAAAACAACCCAGCAGAGCAAATATCGTCTGAAATTCACCGTGCAAACATGTGTTATGACTTTTAATTATTGATATTGCTTTGTGTTACCACGGACTCTAGATGAGACAATATGCTCCGTTGTGTTACCTACATGTATATGCCAAAGTTGTTAAGTTGAATTATTTCATGGAAATTGATTGATGGCTGTAAAACTATCGAAAATATTTGAGTTCAAACCCCTTTTACTTTTATTATATATGACTTTGTTCTTTTTGCATTTTAGGTCCAAACACGACATATTTTACCAACACTACACCGTTGCAGCCACGTTTTTTTCATACTCCATGATTCAGTGTTTACAATAGATGTAAATGGTGCTCTGTCGTGTGGCTTGAACGACAAAGCAAGATACGAAAAAAGTCTTAGCTTTTCTAACAAAAAACGTGTCAATATCGGCAGTAGGGATACTTTATGGAATGCGAAACGGCGCGACTATAATTTTCTTAAACGATATAATATCAAACATGCAGATTCAATATTAAGTATGTATCCAAACTTGAAATGTTCGATGTATGCACGTTTCAAACACTAATAAAATGGCATAGATTGTTGTTAATACTTTTAATGGTGTCCTTTTGCATAGAAACCGGTTACCAGGATTATATAAACACACATATATATATATATATATATATATATATATATATATATATATATATATATATATATATATATATATATATATATATATCTATATATATATATATATATATATCTATATATATTTATATTTATATATATATATTATATATATATATATATATATTCATTCCTTTGTTTGTATTTAAATCAGTCAATATCGTATTCAGAACTTGTTGTTGAGTCTAGTTATATACAACAAACAACAACAACAACAACATTTATTTCAGCAAATAAAGCTTATACAAGCTCTTAGCCTACACATATACATTTTATATATACAAGTAATACAAGTCATGGCAGATGTGGATTAAGTGTTAAATTGAACACATGGTGTTAGTGCAAAAAATATATAATATATTCGTTTGAAAAAAATATATTCAACATTGACAACAATGTAATGTTAAGAAGTACAGTATTCATTCATTGAAAATTAAGTTAGTATCCAGCAACAAGTTATAGAAATAATTAAAAATCAAATTACATTGTATTTCAATACGAGGATTATGGTTATAGTTATTTATAAAAAATAACAATTTCTGAAAGTTTATATAATATCATAAATTATTAATAGCTTAGCCGTTAAAAAAATCAAAATGAAACAACAAGTTGAGCTGAAACAAATTAGCATTGTTTATAATATTATTTTCTATAAAGTCATGGACCTGACTAACGTTTGCCGCGTTGAACATACGATTGAACCACTCTGGATCAGCAGACGATTTATGTCATAAATCAATCTTACGGAGGAATCTGAGATAGCCGATGTATCACGATTGCCTATCTTACGGAGGAATCCGAGATAGCCGATGTATCACGATTGACGATTGAACGAGTAGCGGTGATCTGACTTATATGTTAATAATTGCTTATGCTGCCACAAGTTATATCTTTGCAGATCTGGAATAATTTATAAAAAATTCTTTATATTTAATAAAAAGCATTTCCATAATCGTCATAATTTCACGTTATCTAAAGTGCTTTCAATTTTAACCGAAAGATGAAAAAGAAAATAATTAATGAATCAGCAAATAGAAAAAGTAGTCTTTAATTTGATCAGCAATACATGGCTTGTTAAGGGACTTGTTAATAGATTTTCACATTTTATGAAAGTCATGCAATGAATTTGCTAACAAAACTGTTATGTTTGATTACAGTTAAATGCTTGAAATAATTTTAAGTAATAATAACAAGAAATTAAGTAGAGAAATTGTGCTTTTGTATGAAATCTCTTGAAGCAAAATATCCCGCGCTACCACGTCACAACGCATGCTATTTAATGTGGAGGGTAATTAAACGCTACAAACATTTAAACGCTTTTCTATGTTTCCTCTTTAGTTTAAACATATTAAATGGTTCAGAACAATACATTATAATAGTCATGTGTATAATAAGAAGTAATTAAACCTTTCATGGATAAGAAGACAAGCATCTTCGATGCTTATTTTAGTTCTCTTCCATGCTGGAGTTACAATAAAAAAATGCAATATGGATTCAAAGTGTATAAACCAATTGTATCATACCCGGGTGTTGCAATGTGATTGTCATGGCGAAATGAATATTTGGCATACGTGCGTTGCTAGAAAGGTAAATTATTTTCCTTTTTTGTCATTATGATGGTCTTCAAACAGTTATTAATATTCATATTTGAATGCATATTTCATAGGCATGCTGTTATGCATTGTATGTATTGAAAAAAGGAAGAAATGCGTTACTGATCACCGAACATCTCGTCAAATTGTTATGATCTAGTTTTGAAATATTTGTTGTACTGGCGTTTTAACAAATAACAAGAACTATTTAAAAATTAGATGTTAGATTAAGAATGTGCACTTTCGATCAGTACCACGTATTTTTGTAGGGGTTCTTTCTTACACCAGATATATGCATTTAATACTACAGTACACACGTGTGCTTCTACTTCTGTATAAATTCTTGCATAAACTGAATCGATCACTTGTATGATTATAGCGATTATGTATCAATTATTGGGATTTTCAATATGTGATTGAGGTTAACATTTTATTATTTCGTCCTCCTAAATGTTTTAAACAACTACTAAACAGTTCCATTCACTTCATTGATTAGATATGTTAAACACTGACGGTTAGTCTTGGTAAGAAAAAACGTTAGAATGTGTTATCTATAAATAGAAAGCTGGCACACACATGCATGTTCAAGTGTTGGTTAATAAAAGTGAAGAGACTGTGGAGATTTTGTAATACTCTTTTCGGTTTAAGAAATATAATTTGCAGGTATTTCTGTCCATTATTTATTTTAAATTTAATTTAGCTGAAACGTCATTCTAATAATATGCATTCATGATATAGCCACTGTTGCATGGCCTATA
Organism: Dreissena polymorpha; assembly: GCF_020536995.1. Lineage (NCBI taxonomy): Eukaryota > Metazoa > Mollusca > Bivalvia > Myida > Dreissenidae > Dreissena > Dreissena polymorpha. The sequence continues at coordinate 74,379,063 of NC_068364.1, forward strand.
GTAATACGGGATTTCAGTTATTTGCACACGTAAGTGTACATTATATTAATGTGCCTATGTTTTGGAAAATAATTCAAATTCTAAATCATCCAAAATCAAGGTTACCCTTTCATTATAAAGTTGAATTCTAAATCATCAAACATCATGGTTACCCTTTCATTTTAAAGTTGAAGAAAATATCGTTTCTTGTTTCTCTCTCAGGTCAAACGTAATTTAACACAGATTGCCAGTACGAACAGTTTATGCTACTGCTGGTGGTGTTGCTGTTGCTAATGATGATACCAACTTTACTGATGATAACGATGATGGTGATCATCATGATGGGAGTGATAGTAATGATTATTGTGGTGATTTATATTAAATCTCTGCATTTCTTGGGAAACATTAATATAGAACTAAATTATTGTTATTTTACAGAAACATGGCGTACGAGTCAATAGAAGTTTTCGGCTTGGACGGTAGTTTTGCTATGGTAAATAGCACGTCAATCCCTATAAAAACTATCTCTGCTGAAACACCACTTGACACGAGTGAAAACATGTCCCCCATCAGCCAACCAAAGGACAGCAATAACAATGTGCTGGACATGAGTTACAACGAAGATGTATCTGGAATAAGTTTAAGCTCTTCTGTTAACCATTTTTGTGACATATGTGAATATTCGACCAATCAATGATAAAAAAATCTGCAAAATCGGCATAGATTTATCGCAATAATTGATACAGAATGCATATAATGTAATCGCAATCAATGATACAGCATCGCTGCAATATATGATACAGTCATTTTAAAAACCATCTTGTTTATTTTGTCCAATATCTTAGTATATCCAAAATGCAGATAGATTATATGTATCATAACAGTTATTTGACTAAAATTGCAATATATTACAAACAAAAATATGTATATTTCGAAACAGATTTCGGACAAAAAAGGATATTTTGACATAGAGTAACATGTGTTTTCCAGTTTTCTTCGGTGATTTTCAATGTTTTCATAAACAACAACTTCTTCGAAGCGGATTTATACGTTCTCAAGGGAAACTTCATTCTCTACGACATCTAAAGTACAGAGTTTACTTACTTGTTTGCAGTATTAATCCATTGATTTGTATCAAAATTAACAGCGGTATGTAAATATTGCCGTTACGCCATGGCAATCACATCGCAACATCCGGGTATGATAGAATTTGTTTATACACTGTGAATCAGTGGTAGAAGAAATAAAATTTTACGAATGAAATTAAAAAATTAATATAGCAGCACAGTCGTAAAAATGTGCGAAAATGATAATTACATATAATATTATGTTTATATCTTTTTTTAAAAGGTTAATTGGTATTTACAATGTGCAATTTAGGCCTAAATTTTGTGTTGAAAAATGCATGTTCTTTTATGAAAGCTCTTACAATGAATAGATAAAGTGTAGTATATAGTGTAATAGTTTGTTTATTTTTATTCCCCCGGATCGAATGATCTGGGGTATATTGTTTTTGGCCTGTCTGTCTGCCATTGTATGTGTCTGTCATTGTATGTGTGTGTCCCAAAACTTTAACCTTGGTCATATTACTTTTGCAATATTGAAGATAGCAACTTGATATTTGGCATGCATGTGTATCTCATGGAGCTGCATATTTTGAGTGGTGAAAGGTCAAGGTCATCTTTCAAGGTCAAAGGTCATTTTTTCTAAAATAGCTGCCATGCGGCTTCAAAACGCAGTAGGGAGTATTGTGTTTCACAAACACAGCTATTGTTTATTTACCTAAAATACATTATTGTGCCAACTGGTTAAAGACAGTTGTTTATTTTCCTGTCTGTTAAGATTCCCTTCCTTTCAGTTGCAATAAGGTTGTATATGTACATTCTTTTTAAAACTAAGCTTCATATTTTAATCACAAGTGGAGTTTGTGTGAATTTTCTATAAAATCATAAGACATTATAATCAATGTCATTTTCCTACTTGATGTTTTTGCAAAATCTCATCTCTGTAGACAATACAATTTAAATGACATAGGTACATAGAGGATATTTGTTGGATTCGGTGGAATATCGAATTTATTTCACGAGTGATCATAGAAAACAATATTTTATATGATCACGAGTGAAATAAAATCGATATTCCATCGAATTCAACAAATTTTCTTTTTATTTTATGCTTTTTTGACCGTTTATTTACATTGTCAATGAGTTTAACTGGATAATTTCGATGGATTAATGACGTCATTTCGTCAAAAAAATGACGTCATTTCACAGTAAAACAGTGAAAAATATCGATATTTGTCGCTGTTATTTTTCACTGTTTAAAACAGTGGAATACCAATTTTATTTCACTGATATTTCTCTATAAACCACCGGAAAGCATAAAATAAGTGTTTGTATTTTTTGTGGCCCCTCGATGGCCAATATTAAAACATCGAACTTCATTTCCTGTGAATGTAATATTGAATAGATTCAAAGAGCGAACAACTGCTGTGCCTTCAGTGCTTTGATTAAAGGGGACTTTAAACAGAGTTTGGCATGTATTGAATTTTATAATTAAATGCTTTATATTGATAAAAGTAAAAATTGGATCTAAAAAGCTCTAGTAAAAATAAGCTTACAATAAAAGGAAGAAAAAGTAACCCTCAACTGGGCTCGAACCACTGACCCCTGGAGTAAAAGTCTATCGCTTAGACCAATCGGCCATCCTTGCTCATACTAGTCTATGATTGGTGTATTTTACTTAATATAAGAAATCATCGTTGTGTCACAAAATTTAACGACAACAACAATACTCTCCAAATTATTAAAATTTAAATGTTTCGCGTTGCAACGCTTTATATTTTTCAGGTTTTTAAATCTTCAAAAGATGCATATAATGGATATTTTAGAGCATGGTAAATGATCAGTATTACTGTTTCCTCACAAATATCATAACTACAACACAATTGAGTGAATCTGAAATAATAAAAAAAAAGTTGTCAATTTACCAAAACGTGAAAAGATCCCTTAAATACTTCTACGCAACTATACTTCTACAACTTCTTCAATATTACTGCAACTAATACTGCAACAACTACCACATCTACAAATACCTTGTACAACTACTAAAGCTACTATAACAATTTCAACTACAAATGGCGCGGCAGAGGCCGACGCGTATCCCCACGCCGCAAGCTACCATGTGTTTAAGTTTCAAGGTTCTAGTGATGATAGTGAAAAAGGAGATAGTGGCCTGGACGGACGGAGAAAAAAGGCAATTTTTGGTGGGTATGGTCTATGTGGGCGGGGCCCTGGGTTGGAAAATGTGACTTGGATTTTAATTATGCTGAAATAGCTCGGGATCTTGACCACCAAACTGGCTTAGATTTTAATTAGGTTGAAATAGCTCAGGATCTTGACCACCAAACTGGCTTGGATTTTAATAAGGCTGAATCGCTTGGGGTGTTGACCACAAAACTGGCTTAGATTTTAATATATGCTGAAATAGCTCGGTATCTTGACCACCATACTGGCTTGGATTTTAATGATAATGAAATAGCTTGGGATCTTGTTCACCAAACTGGCATGTATTTTGAAAATGCTGAAATAGCCCGGGGTCTTGGCCGCCAATATGTATTGGGTTTTAATAATACTGAAATAGCTTGGGATCTTGACCACCAAACTGGCTTGGATTTGAATTATACTGAAATAGTCTGGGGTCAGGCCACCAATCTGGCTTGGATTTTAATTATGCTGAAATAGCTCGGGGTCTTGACCACCAAACTGGCTTTGATTTAAATTATGCTGATATAGCTTGGGGTCTTGGCCGCTAATCTGGCTTGGATTTTAATTATGCTGAAATAGCTCGGGATCTTGACCGCCAATCTGGCTTGGATTTTAATTATGCCGGAATAGCTCGGGGTTTTGACATCCAAAATGGCTTGGGTTTCAATAATGCTAAAATAGCTTGGGATCTTGACCACCAAACTGGCTTGAATTTTAATTCTGCTGAAATAGCTTGGGGTATTGACTGCCAATATGGCTTGGATTTTTATATGGGCCGAAATAGCTCGGGATCTTGACCACCAAACTGGCTTGGATTTTAATTATGCTAAAATCGCTAGGGGTCTTGACCGCCAATCTGGTTTGGATTTGCTGAAATAGCACTGGATCTTGACTACTGAACTGGCTTGGATTTTAATTATGCTGAAATAGCTCGGGGTCTTGACCGCCAATCTGGATTGGATTTAATTATGCTGAAATAGCTCAGTATCTTGACCACCAAACTGGCTTGGATTTTAATAAGCTTTGATTTAAATTATGCTGAAATAGCTTGTAGTCTTGACCACAAAATGGCTCAGATTTTAATTATGCTGGAATAGCTTGCGGTCTTGACCGCCAAAATGGCTTGGGTTTTAATAATACTGAAATAGCTTGGGATCTTGACCACCAAACCGGCTTGGATTTAAATTATGCTGAAATAGTTACGGGTCTTGGCCGCCAATCTGGCTTGGATTTTAATTATGCTAAAATAGCTTGGGGTCTTGACCGCCAATCTGGCTTGGATTTTAATTATGCCGGAATAGCTCAGGGTCTTCACATCCAAAATGGCTTGGGTTTCAATAATGCTGAAATAGATTGGGATCTTGACCACCAAACTGGCTTGGATTTTAATTATGCTGAAATAGCTTGGGGTCTTGACTGCCAATCTGGCTTGGATTTTAATTATGAATAAGCTCGGGGTCTTGACAGCCAATCTTGCTTTGATTTTAATTATGCTGAAGTAGCTCGGGATCTTGACCATGAGATATTCCGTATTAATTTGAAGTCAATTGATGAATAAATGAAGAAGATATGTTAAAACAATTTTTTGGGTGGGCGTGGTCTATGTGGGCGGGGCACCCCAGGGTTGGTAATGGGGCCATGCATAGTTGAGATTGACCGTATTGTCATAAGAGAGTCTCAGTATTTATTTGAAGTTAATAAGTGAAGAAATGAAGAAGTTAATGTAAAATAACCTTAAAAAAATGAGTGAAAATCTCTGACCCGACCCCACCCCAACCCCCATAACTTTGGACCCAGGGGTTAAATTCCAACTAGTGAAAAGTCGCACATATGCTCATAGCTACCATATGTGTAAGTTTCAAGGATCTAGTGCTAATAGTGTAGGAGGAGATAGTGGCCAGGACGGACAGACAGACGGCGGAGATAACCACAATATCCCCACGCTTTTCAAAAAGGGTGGGGATAATTTCTTTTGGAAAATGGCCATTCTCTAAGCAGGAAAAAAAAGTACTACTATTACTACTACTACTACTACTACTACTACTACTACTACTACTACTTAGTGTTTTTCCCAGGCCATTTTAGCGTGGCAAAAAGCCACGCCGCCCTCCCGGATCGCCACTCTGTCCTTTTCAAAGGCAAATTTCGCCACGCGCCCTTCTTTTCAAAGGCAAATTTCGCCACGCGCCCTTATCGATAACATCTTTATTGCCTTACGATCTAACTTGGTCCGCAAAATCAGCTTCCTTGACTGTCTGTGACGCTCCGACTGTGCTTGATTTAATCGAAAAACGTCAACGTCTAATCGATTACATTAATTTATAGGTAGTCAAACTGACTGCTCCAAAGCTGTGAATTAGTCATGCGTGAATAACCCCGTGTCAGTATCAATCGATAATGCCGGAGACTATGTTATACCAAGCGCACTTTTTGGTCGTTAATGTGTACTCCTCCAAAATCATTACTTCGGAGACTTTTGATGAAAAACTCGATGTTATTCTCGTGGCAATTGTGCATTGCATGCATTATTCAGTTATATCAAACATATATTTTTACGCATAATTACATTTAAAATCACAAACAAATTTATTCTTTATCGTTTTTGTCTTTAAGATAAGTAGATCTAATTATTAAAATAATTACTGAGACGTATACTAATTTAACAAAATGCGAATCGCGTATACGATTTAACGTTGCTATGCGCTCCTCTCGCTTACATCATTTGACATTTTATCCTAAAGTTAGAACGTTATCAGAGGAAAGTCTTAAAACAAATACAAGGTCTACCAGAACGAACATCAACATCAGCCTTATACATACTCATCGGTGGAAAACCAATTGAACTCCTACTAGACAGGAATTATTTGGCTCTGTTTATGAATATTGCACGTCTACCGGAATCTGTTGAATATAAAATCCTCAGACGACAGCTGCTCATGGCAGAACAAGATAGTAAAACACTCGCATCAAACGCCAGAAAAATTTTGGAAAAATACAATTTACCAACTCCCAAAGAGCTTTTAGAGGAGGTCCCAACAAAAGATAAATGGAAGAAAATGTTCAAAAAAGCTTCGAATGACTACTGGGAAAACACTTGGCGACAAGAACTGGCCACCCAATCCACTATGAAGTATTTACAGGTTCAACACCCAGTGGTTGACAATCCACACAACCTGTGGAAGTCCACTTGCCCAAAGCAACATGAAGTACAACGTGCTGAAATTAAAGCTCGGCTAATCACTGGTACCTTCATCCTTCAAACTAATGCTATGAAGTTCAACAAGAGCGAAGTGTCAGCAACCTGCAAACTGTGTGGATCAGATGATGAAACAAGGGAACACCTACTGGGGAGCTGCTCGGCCCTTAGCCAAATCAGAGAAGAAAACTTAACACGATTGAATGTAATTCTATCAAATGACAACATATTCACAACTATCACACAAGATTCTGGTATGTTAATTCAGATTATTCTTGACTGTACCCACTCATCGCTAAAGGACCACGTCATATTGTCACGAGATCAAGAGACAGACATAGAAAGATGGTCCCAAGCCTACTGCGAAAGACTCATCACGCACAGAGCTCAAATAATAAGTAGCAAATAATGGGTATCCAAACGGTACATAATATCCCCTTGAATAATATAACATAATTATAATGGTCCTCTCGCGTTTTTCGTTTTTTCGATACTATGTACTAGACCTAGTTAACTAAATTGATGGCCGACCGCGTTTTTCGCTGTTTTTCTTGTAAATACTACTCTGGTTATGCGCACCAGTTAACGTTGAAAAAGTTACGCTTGAAAAAGCTGAAAATTATGTGTGAATGAATGGAAAAACCCATCCTCTACAGGGGAGTGCCCCCATGCCAAAGGGAGGAAAATCCACGAAACATGGCGGACTATACAGAATTAAATTGTGACTCGGCAAAATGGCAAATAACGTCGTAAACGATCGAATTAACGATGGAGATTATACATTAAGATGAAATGTCTGTGATAATCAACGATGCATAAAAATGTTTTAGATAGCAACAACATTATTTATTTATTTGTAATCTACTCGGTGCATGTATCCGTATGTCACGGAAACGAGTGTTTGCATATTGTAAGCGATCAATTTACTCGCAATGTTATTTTAAACATCTGTCAAGATTATTGTTAGAAAATGGGATAAGACAAACATGGTTTCATTTATATGTTAGTGGATCTGTGTATAATCAGATTCATATGCATATATTGCTTTATTATGTTTGTCGTGCTGTACAGTTGATTGAAACAGCATGGAACTTAAATGTACATTGCAAGGTAAATATATTAATATAAATCATAGTAAGTTAAATACCTCTATTACCAATAAATGTGCTTGTTTATATGTTATTTTTTCCACAACTGCTTCTGATGCGATTACATGTTTCCCCGTAATTCAGGTATTCCGGGAACGTTTTTGCCCTTTTATGCCTAAACTGCGCGCTAAAATGCCCTTTTTGAAAGTAATGCGCCATGCCCCTTTGCCCTCCTGGGAAAAACACTACTACTACTACTACTACTACTACTACTACTACTACTACTACTACTAAGTTCTACTACTACTACTACTACTACTACTACTACTACTACTACTACTACTACTACTACTACTACTACTACTACTACTACATTACTACTACTACTACTACTACTACTACTACTACTACTTCTACTACTACTACTACTACTACTACTACTACTACTACTACTACTACTACTTAATTCTACTTAATTCTACTACTACTTACATACTACTACTACTACTACTACTACTATACTACTACTACAACTACTACTAATTGTTGTTTTTCTTACGTGCGTTCATCAAGCCTCCGTGGCCCAATGGATAAGGCACCGGCCTCCTAAGCCGGGGATTGCGGGTTCGAGTCCCGCCGGAGGTTGTCTTTTTTTAGCTGGAAATCGTATGATATACTTGTTTGTTCACCACTGAAAATATTCGAACGCATGTAAAAATTTGCGTTGTGTTCGAAGGAAATACTGCCCTTTGTTAAAAAACAGATACTTGCTCAATTCCTAGTAGATTTTGCCTGCGATTTTTTTTATAATTCCTACATAATAATTATTGCCAATTGCTACAGCGATTGTTGTTAATGTTTTGCGTTTTCGTTAGCTTTAATAACATATTGTTATTGTGTATTTAATTACATATAAAAACATATGTGCGCAAATCTTACTAAATTCCCCATGTACGATTTCCGTCAAACGTTTACGGAATAATCACCAAGGGTTTTAAAAGCGCGTTGCCGACGTTTTACGTTCGCGTTATTTTTAAAGGGGCCTTTTCACAGATTTTGGCATTTTTTAACTTATTCATTAAGTGCTTTATATTGATAAATGTAAACATTGGATCGTAAAAGCTCCAGTAAAAAATCAAGAATAAAATTTAAAAAAGGAAAAGAACATTGCCCGGAGCAGGTTTCGAACCAGTGACCCCTAGAGTCCTGCCAGAGTCCTGAAGTAAAAACGCTTTAGCCTACTGAGCTATTCCGCCAAGTACACTTACTACAAGTATTTTATACCTTATATAAGCAATCTTCGTAGTTTCACAAAATTTAACGACAAAAACAGAACTCTCCAAATTATTCAATCGTTTCGCGTTGCAACGCTTTATAATTTTTAGGTTTTAAAATCGTCAAAAGATGCATATAATCGCTATATTAGACCATGGTAAATGTTCAGTATTACTGTTTCCTCACAAATATCATAACTAAAACGAAAATTTGCGAATCTGAAACAACTTTTTTCAATTTTGTCAATTTACCAAAGCGTGAAAAGATCCCTTTAAGGCGTATTGCCATACCTTTTAAAATACATACAGCAGATTTCTTTTGACAATCTTCTTAAATTTTGAATGACATTTTCTTTAAATTTTACAGAATAATTATCCCCAATGCTACATTTATCGAAGTACCATTCACATTAAAATGATCCGTGTAATCAACCTGTCACATCAGGTGTCCCCCAGGGCTCTGTTCTCGGCCCTCTCCTCTTCTTGCTCTACATAAACGATCTGCCAGAAAACTTAGTGTCACAGGTCCGGTTATTTGCTGATGACACTGCTGTCTACATCACGGTCAACAATCCCACTGAACAAAATACCCTGCAAGAAGATCTAGATCGGCTACAAAAATGGGAACACACTTGGGATATGGAATTTAATCCTTCCAAGTGTACGGTTATGAACATCACCAGGTCAAAACGTCCCTACAAATCCACTTACACACTCCACGGTCATATTCTAGAAACAGTTAGTGATGCTAAATACTTGGGTGTTAGCATCACATCTGACCTCAGCTGGAATAAACACATAAACCAGGTTACTGCAACAGCCAGTCAAACACTAAACTTCATCAAACGAAACATTCCCATAAAACACCCACGCATTAGAGAATTTGCCTTCAAAACCCTGGTCCGCCCACAACTTGAGTATAGTAGCTCAGTGTGGAGCCCACACACACAACACAACATAAACAAGATCGAGATGGTCCAACGCAGGGCCGCTCGATGGGTTACAAATGATTACTCATATCACAACAGTGTCACACACATGCTAGACAAATTAGGGTGGCGTTCACTCGAGGACAGAAGGTATGACTCCCGGCTACTGATGTTCTATAAAATTGTCCACGGACTGGTTGCTGTACCAATGCCTCCCTATGTCACTCCTCCGACCCGGCTCACTAGACATTTGCACCCTCTTTCATTCAGACAAATCCCTACTCCAAGCAACTACTATAAATTCTCCTTCTATCCAGCCACTATTGTCTTATGGAACTCTCTACCAGCCAATATTGTACAGGCACCTACCCTGGACCAGTTTAGGCTGGGGGTGACCAAACTAGACCACAGTTTCTAAGCAGGTTGGCTGTTTTTAACCTTTTATCTGTATATTCCTTCTTTTAACTAACACTATCACCTTTGTTTCTATGTCTCACAAATACATTTTGTATTACTTTTATCTCCTATACACTTCTTCCTTAATTTCCTAGCACTGACACGCACCTGCTTGTAATGCTAATTGTTGGCGACTAGCAGTATATATAGATAAACCTGATGATCAGTTTGACAGTTAATCTATATCTTGAACCAACCCCTAAAGTCTGCGATTGATGCGGAAGTTGACAAATTTTCCCAGCATGCTTAAATAAAAACACGAACATTAGCCTAAAGAATGTGCTGTACTTCGTAATTGCAGTTTTCTTAGTTGTTTACTTTTAGGGCATTGTCTGAATTATGACATTGCTACGAGGTTTACAAGGCATTTATTGAGAGATATTTACGTGAGTCTCAATTTTGTCTGAGTTCACAGAGCTGCACAATGGCTTTTGTACTCGTATGCATACACTTCCTTTGTTGTTGTTACAATTTCTTTGTTATGATTGCCCAAAGTCAGTGCAAAACACGTAAACAAATTAATTACATATATGTTATTACATTTAAGGGGATTATATTATATACACTACAAAGTGCGTTTTCTTTGTCCACATTTACATTTATTTCATGCTTATCAATTACGGAATCAATAAACGAAAGTAATTAATTATCAATTAAAATACTTTTTTGTTCAAATTATGATGACTAACATTTTATATTAATAACTAAGATTTAGTTGGCCTTTTATTAAATAATTTTTATTATTAGGCACGATACTATGAGGAGGGCAGATACTATGAAAGTAAGGGATGTGCTTTTTTTTTGTAAGAGTCATCATTTTCATTCTTTTTTTCAAACGTCAACAAAAAGGAGTAAGAAGCAACACTTGAACATCTTATGACATCATACAAGATACAAATGAAGTCACTATATTACATGTGTTATGTGGTATTAAACAATTTTGAATGCATCAACCTTTATCAGATGGGGTGTTATTTCATTAACCAAGGTTAAAACTCTCTTATACTTTGGGTTCATATGGATAAGTCAAGATGTCGGACATAAATTACTTAATTAGAATGTTTAGACAGCGTGTTATCAATTGCTGTATGCTAAACTGGTACCCTTCTGTTGAACATTTGAGTAGATGTAGGCACTTTAAAAGTCTTTTAAACATTGAGAAATCCTTGTCATTAGACATTCATTTCAAATACCGTGCAGCCATGTCCAGGTTTAGATTATCAAATCATAAATTAAATATTGAACTCAGTAGACATAGTGGTATATTGAAAAAAACAACGTATATGTAGTTATTGTCTACAAAATTTATACACATTAGTTATTGATTGTGAATTTCAGGCCTTTTTTAAATGCCATAAATATGAAGATGTTAGAAATTCATATTTCTTTAACTGGTAAACACATGGTACTGATCCTCAAGATTTCTATGTACTGATGTCATCTCAGGATGCGGATATTGTTAGGAAAGTCTCTCTTTATGTGTACCACTTGATGTTATTGATGTCTCATGAACATTGAAATTTGACACAACTCAAACTCTTACAACTGTATTAATCACATGTATTTTGGGCCAGAGGACTTTATTTACAAATAAAGAATTCTGTTAAAAAAAAAGTAAAAAATTAACGATAATGGGATCAAAATATTTACCAGGAATAAAACACTACTAACACTAGTATACTGTCTTTTTTATCAGAACCATTTATTGTCGTTTTGGTGGCAGCATTTCATGTTCAGTTGGAAAAGCACTTGTCTAGTATGCAAGGGTCCTGGAGCCGTATTCACCAATAATAGAAATATTCTTAGGCTTAGACTCAGACTTAACAAAGACAGACTCAGAATTTGTATTCACGAAACGAAAATAAACTTGACTTATGTAAGTACACTTACACCTATGACGTTATAAAAATAACTCTTCAAATTGTAGAGGATACTGTAAACTAGAATTCAAACATGCATAAATCTAGTTTATTTGAAAGAATTGAAACTTTTAAAAATATCAATAGCGTTTGGAGGCTATATATATCAATGTTTGTAAACAAAAACAGAACGCTAGCTAACTGAACGGATGACCACTAAAATGTTTTTTTCTTTCACATACCGGCTATGGCTCCAAGCCCTTGCTTCACACGGGCGGCCTCTATTCCAGTCGGGAACTTGACGAAGTCCGCCACTTTTGCGGCCAATATAGCACTGACCTGTGCACAGACCCTACAAACTGTAGCCTGTGACAGACCAGTGCTGTCAGCCACGGTGAGCTTCAGGTCCCCGCTAGCAACGTACCGCAGGTAGATGCACACCGATAGTGCCACGAAGATCGGCAAACTTCGATTTGTGTGTCTCTCTATGTCAAAGCAAATTTCGCATATGAATTGGAGAGTGTCTCTCGTAAAATGAAACCGCTTGTAAAGTTTGACATCTCTGTATATTTCTAGCGGATTTGTACGATCTAAAAACACTCTCCACTTGCAAGCGCCGATTATTTTTACACCGACGTAGATTTCTATGGGCAGCGGCCATGTTGGTTTAGCTACGTGCTTAGAACGTTACGTCGCGACTACACGTACGTAAGTCTACAAATTGTAGACTCAGAATTTTAGACTCAGGCTTATGAGTCTGAGTTTAAAACTGGGATGATTTCAGTTTCATGAATTAACTTTTTTAAAACTGAGTCTTAGTCTGAAACTAAGCGTAAGTCTAAAAAATAGACTTACGGATATTGGTGAATACGGCGCCTGGGTTTGAGTGCCATTTTAATATGATGGTTAAACTAATATGCTTATGGTGGTTTTATAAGCTAGCTCAGTTGTTAATAAAAAAAAATCGCAGACCACTGTAGTGTCAAGCAGTTCAAAAACAAAAACAGCAACATGACAACAGTAGTTAATTCAGGTCATTAAAATACAACTACGACCAGTTTTTACATACTTGTAAGTTATTTGCAATTACTAGCATGAATACATGTCCTTTGTACTGGTAAGTACTGAAGCATTTACCACTTAGATACGTATTTTGACGCATTTGTAGTTCCTTAGAAAGTTACATTTAATTTAAGAACTTTCATTCTTGATTCAAGTTTTAAAGGCTTTGTTTCCAACACTTAGATACTAATGAGCAGCAAACAGCATAAAACCTGAACAGGCTGCAAGAAACTCGCAGGCTGTTCTGCTTTTATGCTGGTTGCAAAGGGCATTTTCACTTTGGTTCTTATACGGGAAAGGATTAAATAATAATGTTACTTGTACAGAGCGTGTAATCATTATATATGAAGCTTTAATGCTGCACATAATATTTTATTGCATTGGCAACTTATTTGAGAAATTTTCACCTCATTATAAATTTCAGGTGAATCGTTCAAACACTTTCCGGAAAAGGGCCAGAATTTACCATAATTATGATATTCTGATCTTAGGGCAGACACATGTGACCATTCATGGGCATAACTTTAAATTTAACAATTCTTATTTCAGATTTATCAATAGATACCAATAGAGGCACCACCATGAAATTCAGCCCATGTTAAAAGTTTTGCTATCAAAACATGGGCAGCTCTTCCTCGAAATTCCGCAAGCATCTTCAGACTGGGGATGAAGTGGCAGCCCTTAAGGTCTACAATGACCACAGTGACCTCCGTAAGGGGCTGGACCCTAATTCTTCCTACGGGGACAACCACCAGCATGAGACACCCCTGCATCTGGCAGCAAGGCATGGCATGAAGAGTTTGCTGAGGTATAGTTCAGGGCTCTTTTCAATCTTTGTGAAGAACAGGTTTTGGGCATGTGGCCAATTCACTGAAACACTATCAATACTATCATAATCATTTTTCATCACTTTGCCAAAAAAGAATCTGATATAATATATATATTTTTTTTGTCAAAGTGATTACAATATGTTGTTTTATCACATATTGATAGCATTGCAGTGAATTGGCCATGTGCCCAACACCTGTGTTGTAAAGCAGCCTTGGCCCTCTCATTTAGTGAAAAAATGTATCGCAAGCTGTTCAAAACTGTGAAAAAAATGAGTCTTGATTTGTTTTAAACTGTAAAAAATTGTGGTGCAAACTTCATAAAATTGTGAAAATTTCAGTCGCAAGCTTAAACTAAAAATGGCGTGGCAGAGTCCAACACGTATCCCCACACCACATCTTTGACCCAGGGGCGCCCCAGGGTTGGTAATGGGGCCATGCATAGTTGAGATTGACCGAATTGTCATAAGAGAAGTTCAGTATCAATTAGAAGTGAATCAGTGTAAACATGAAGAAGTTATAGTAAAAGGCAATTTTTGGTGGGTGTCGCCTATGTGGGCGGGGCGCACCAGGGTTGGTTAAGGGGGCCATGGATACCGTAGGTTTCCACGTATAGCGCGCTCCCATGTATAGCGCGCAGGCTGTTTTTTTAATGCAAAAATGGAACAAAAATATTTAAAGACAATAAAACCACCAAATCAAACCGAAAATGGCCGCCATTTTACTATTGCACAATCCAATAATCCGGGACATTGGAAAACTTAATTAAGCATTCAAAATAGGAAGCGTCATTATGATTAGGAGCATGGGTTGCATAGCACTAAACTTTTCTGACAATTTTGTAATTTTCTAGCAAAAGATTAACAGTCCACGTGCATTTCGTGAAAAACGTGAGAAAATAAGAATTAGTGTACATCGTGTGATTTTTCCTCGGGGAAAGCATGGGCATTACAGGTAAATTTGAATGTCGCATGGGAGACAGGGATACAATTGTTGAGGTACACCACTGTTGAACGTTCAATATTTATACACACAAAATGCAAGTGTCAATTAGTGTCTCAAATGTCAATTAGCGTCTTAACAAGTTGTGGCACATATTACTCAATAACATCTGCCAATTACGAAGTGCAAAATGACCCCCTTTCACACCTACCGTTACCCGCAAAAAAGACCTCATTCGCATCTACCCTTGCCTGCTCTCCGGAATGTCGACAACAATCCCCATCGGAATTCATCAATAAAGAAGTGTAAAAACACATACAAAGAAATGTCCGCAAGTTTATTCAAACAAATTTATTTTTGACCAAAACTTTTTCTACCGCATTCGTATCTACCATTAGCGACTTCTTGTTGTTTCGCCAATGGCCCCTCAGTCTTTACGATTATAGGGTGGTAGTTTTCTGGAAAAAACATGGCAGCCATTTTGATTATTTACGATTACACAACATATTTTTTACCAATTTAGCAGCCAGGATAGCGTTGTATCAATGTATAGCCCGCACCAGCTTTTTAATTTGAATTTTGGAGGTAAAACACTGCGCGCTATACGTGGAAACCTACGGTAGTTGAGATTGACCATATTGTCATAAGAGAGGTTCAGTATCAATTTGAAGTGAATCAGTGTAAACATGAAGAAATTATAGTAAAGGGCAATTTTGGGTGGGTGTTGCCTATGTGGGCAGGGCGCCCCAGGGTTGGTAAAGGGGCCATGCATAGTTGAGATTGACCGTATTGTCATAAGAGAGTCTCAGTATTTATTTGAAGTTAATTAGTGAAGAAATGAAGAAGTTAATGTAAAATAACCTTAAAAAAATGAGTGAAAATCTCTGACCCGACCCCACCCCAACCCCCATAACTTTGGACCCAGGGGTTAAATTCCAACTAGTGAAAAGTCGCACATATGCTCATAGCTACCATATGTGTAAGTTTCAAGGATCTAGTGCTAATAGTGTAGGAGGAGATAGTGGCCAGGACGGACGGACAGACAGACGGCGGAGATAACCACAATATCCCCACGCTTTTCAAAAAGGGTGGGGATAATTTCTTTTGGAAAATGGCCATTCTCTAAGCAGGAAAAAAATCCTTTTAAGTTTAACTGTCGTTGCCACATGTGTTTGAACCCTTAACCTCTCAGATACAAACTAAATGTTTATAGTTCTTTAGAAAATCCAATTTAATTTGAGATCTTTCTTAATAGTTTCATGTTTTAAAGGCTTCATTTCAAACCCAATGGTACTGATGAGCGGAAAACAGAAAACCTGAACAAATTACGCTGGCCGTTCTGGTTTTTTGGTGGTTGCATATTGCCATTTTCACTTTACTTCGAAGCTGAAAAGGGTTAAAAAGCTACGTTAAATGTCATTTTGAATAGCAAGATTATTAAATATGGTGCACGTTTTTATTTGAATGATGTCTGTTAAGGAAGCTTGTAAATTTGGAAGGATTATAATTATTAAAATACTAAGTAAATATAATAGTAGTAATCAATACAGCTGCATATTTATGCCCCCCTTCAAAGAAGAGGGGGTATATTGCTTTGCTCATGTCGGTCGGTCGGTCTGTCGGTCGGTCCGTCCACCAGGTGGTTGTCAGATGATAACTCAAGAACGCTTGGGCCTAGGATCATGAAACTTCATAGGTACATTGATCATGACTTGCAGATGACCCCTATTGATTTTGAGGTAACTAGGTCAAAGGTCAAGGTCACGGTGACCCGAAATAGTAAAATGATTTTCGGATGATAACTCAAGCACGCTTTTGCTTAGGATCATGACACTTCATAGGTACATTGATCGTGACTCTCAGATGACCCCTATTGATTTTTAGGTCACTAGGTCAAAGGTCAAGGTCACAGTGACAAAAACGTATTTACACAATGGCTGCCACTACAACGGACAGCCGATATGGGGGGCATGCATGTTTTACAAACAGCCCTTGCCATATTTTTAACAGTTTGCTTATCATGAGAATTGCTGCTGAGTCATTGAACGCAAGTCCTTATTGTAGGTAATAACCTGATGTAATTGGCTAAATTACACTGTTTTTGGATGTTAATAATAACTTTTTGCTTTATGCCCACATTGTTTGGTTGAATGTTGGTTTCTTCAAACCCACTACATTTTTCCTCTATTCTAGCATGCTGTGAATTAAAAAAAACAACAGTTGTGTACTGAAACTTTTGAAGTTATTAAATGATCAAAACCAAAGCCTTTGGGGTAAAATAGCTCAATCAGCCTAAAAATGTATTGTCATTTCTATCATGATAGGAACATAAATAAGCAAAATATATTATACATGTACAATCAGTGATTCAAGCTAAATGTGAAGAATGGAAAATAGATTTCATGGCTAATGCAGTCCATTGGTATTTTGTTCTCTAGGATATTTCTTTTTGAACATGGCGGAAACCCTAACAAGACCAATGGCAAAAAGGAGACAGCGCTTCACTGCGTGTGCATGGAAAAACACCACCAGTACTTTCCTGTGCAGCGGCGCAGGCTAGAGTGCCTTAGCATGATCCTCCAGTGGAAAGGGGCGGAGCTAAAAGACGGTGTGGTCGAGAAAGTGGATTTGTCCGCCCTTGACGAGGTAACAAGTTGGTACTGTGTCTACAGAATACAAGACAAATATTTAAGACACCTTCTGGCCTGAATACATTTGCGTAAAGTGTTGTACCAAATAAGCTGCACTCTCAAAACGGGGCTCAATACATGTGCATAAAGTGTTGTACCAAATAAGCTGTTCTCTGAAAACGGGGCTCAATGCATGTGCGTAAAGTGTTGTACCAAATAAGCTGCTCTCTGAAAACGGGGCTCAATGCATGTGCGTAAAGTGTTGTACCAAATAAGCTGCTCTCTGAAAACGGGGCTCAATACATTTGCGTAAAGTGTTGTACCAAATAAGCTGCACTCTGAAAACGGGGCTCAATACATGTGCATAAAGTGTTGTACCAAATAAGCTGTTCTCTGAAAACGGGGCTCAATACATGTGTGTAAAGTGTTGTACCAAATAAGCTGCTCTCTGAAAACGGGGCTCAATACATGTGTGTAAATTGTTGTACCAAATAAGCTGCTCTTTGAAAACGGGGCTCAATACATGTGCGAAAAGTCTTGTACCAAATAACTGCTCTTTGAAAACGGAGCTCAATACATTTGCGTAAAGTATTGTACCAAATAAGCTGCTCTCTGAAAACTGGGCTCAATACATGTGCATAAAGTGTTGTACCAAATAAGCTGTTCTCTGAAAACGGGGCTCAATACATTTGTGAAAAGTGTTGTACCAAATAAGCTGCGCTCTGAAAACGGAGCTCAATACATTTGCGTAAAGTGTTGTACCAAATAAGCTGCTCTCTGAAATCGAGGATCAATACATTTGCGTAAAGTGTTGTACCAAATAAGCTGCACTCTGAAAACGGGGCTCAATACATGTGCGTAGTGTTGTACCAAATAAGCTGCTCTCTGAAAACGGGGCTCAATACATTTGCGTAAAGTGTTGTACCAAATAAGCTGCACTCTGAAAACGGGGCTCAATACATGTGCATAAAGTGTTGCCCAAATAAGCTGCGCTCTGAAAACGGGGCTCAATACATTTGCGTAGTGTTGTACCAAATAAGCTGCTCTCTGAAAACAGGGCTCAATACATTTGCGTAAAGTGTTGTACCAAATAAGCTGCTCTCTGAAAACGGGGCTCAATACATGTGCACAAAGTGTTGTACCAAATAAGCTGTTCTCTGAAAACGGGGCTCAATACATTTGCGTAGTGTTGTACCAAATAAGCTGCTCTCTGAAAACAGGGCTCAATACATTTGCGTAAAGTGTTGTACCAAATAAGCTGCTCTCTGAAAACGGGGCTCAATACATGTGCATAAAGTGTTGTACCAAATAAGCTGCTCTCTGAAAACGGGGCTCAATACATTTGCATAAAGTGTTGTACCAAATAAGCTGCTCTCTGAAAACGAGGCTCAATACATTTGCGTAAAGTGTTGTACCAAATAAGTTGCTCTCTGAAAATGGGGCTCAATACATGTGCGTTAAGTGTTGTACCAAATAAGCTGCTCTCTGAAAACAGGGCTCAATACATTTGCGTAAAGTGTTGTACCAAATAAGTTGCTCTCTGAAAACGGGGCTCAATACATTTGCGTAAAGTGTTGTACCAAATAAGTTGCTCTCTGAAAATGGGGCTCAATACATGTGCGTTAAGTGTTGTACCAAATAAGCTGCTCTCTGAAAACAGGGCTCAATACATTTGCGTAAAGTGTTGTACCAAATAAGCTGCTCTCTGAAAACGGGGCTTAATACATTTGCGTAAAGTGTTGTACCAAATAAGCTGCGCTCTGAAAATGGAGCTCAATACATTTGCGTAAAGTGTTGTACCAAATAAGCTGCTCTCTGAAAATGGGGCTCAATACATTTGCGTAAAGTGTTGTACCAAATAAGCTGCTCTCTGAAAACGGGGCTCAATACATGTGCGTCAAGTGTTGTACCAAATAAGCTGCTCTCTGAAAACGGAGCTCAATACATTTGCGTAAAGTGTTGTACCAAATAAGCTGCTCTCTGAAAACTGGGCTCAATACATGTGCATAAAGTGTTGTACCAAATAAGCTGTTCTCTGAAAACGGGGCTCAATACATTTGCGTAAAGTGTTGTACCAAATAAGCTGCGCTCTGAAAACGGGGCTCAGTACATTTGCGTAAAGTGTTGTACCAAATAAGCTGCTCTCTGAAAACGAGGCTCAATACATGTGCGTAAAGTGTTGTACCAAATAAGCTGCACTCTGAAAACGGGGCTCAATACATGTGCGTAGTGTTGTACCAAATAAGCTGCTCTCTGAAAACGGGGCTCAATACATTTGCGTAAAGTGTTGTACCAAATAAGCTGCACTCTGAAAATGGGGCTCAATACATGTGCATAAAGTGTTGTACCAAATAAGCTGCTCTCTGAAAATGGGGCTCAATACATGTGAATAAAGTGTTGACCAAATAAGCTGCGCTCTGAAAACGGGGCTCAATACATTTGCGTAGTGTTGTACCAAATAAGCTGCTCTCTGAAAACAGGGCTCAATACATTTGCGGAAAGTGTTGTACCAAATAAGCTGCTCTCTGAAAACGGGGCTCAATACATTTGCGTAAAGTGTTGTACCAAATAAGCTGCTCTCTGAAAACGGGGCTCAATACATTTGTGTAAAGTGTTGTACCAAATAAGCTGTGCTCTGAAAACGGAGCTCAATACATTTGCGTAAAGTGTTGTACCAAATAAGCTGCACTCTGAAAACGGGGCTCCATACATTTGCGTAAAGTGTTGTACCAAATAAGCTGCACTTTGAAAACGGGGCTCAATACATTTGCGTAAAGTGTTGTACCAAATAAGCTGCTCTCTGAAAACGAGGCTCAATACATTTGCGTGAAGTGTTGTACCAAATAAGCTGCACTCTGAAAACGGAGCTCAATACATTTGCGTAAAGTGTTGTACCAAATAAGCTGCACTCTGAAAACGGGGCTCAATACATGTGCATAAAGTGTTGTACCAAATAAGCTGCACTCTGAAAACAGGGCTCAATACATTTGCGTAAAGTGTTGTACCAAATAAGCTGCTCTCTGAAACCGGGGCTCAATACATTTGCGTAAAGTGTTGTACCAAATAAGCTGCTCTCTGAAAACGGGGATCAATACATGTGAATAAAGTGTTGACCAACTAAGCTGCGCTCTGAAAACGGGGCTCAATACATTTGCGTAGTGTTGTACCAAATAAGCTGCTCTCTGAAAACGAGGCTCAATACATTTGCGTAAAGTGTTGTACCAAATAAGCTGCACTCTGAAATTGGGGCTCAATACATTTGCGTAAAGTGTTGTAACAAATAAGCTGCACTCTGAAAACGGGGCTCAATACATGTGCGTAGTGTTGTACCAAATAAGCTGCTCTCTGAAAACGGGGCTCAATATATTTGCATAAAGTGTTGTACCAAATAAGCTGCGCTCTGAAAACGGGGCTCAATACATTTGTGTAAAGTGTTGTACCAAATAAGCTGTTCTCTGAAAACGGGGCTCAATACATGTGAATAAAGTGTTGACCAAATAAGCTGCGCTCTGAAAACGGGACTCAATACATTTGCGTAGTGTTGTACCAAATAAGCTGCTCTCTGAAAACAGGGCTCAATACATTTGCGGGAAGTGTTGTATCAAATAAGCTGCTCTCTGAAAACGGGGCTCAATACATTTGCGTAAAGTGTTGTACCAAATAAGCTGCTCTCTGAAAACGGGGCTCAATACATTTGTGTAAAGTGTTGTACCAAATAAGCTGCGCTCTGAAAACGGAGCTCAATACATTTGTGTAAAGTGTTGTACCAAATAAGCTGCACTCTGAAAACGGGGATCAATACATGTGCATAAAGTGTTGTACCAAATAAGCTGCTCTCTGAAAACGGGGCTCAATACATTTGCGTAAAGTGTTGTACCAAATAAGCTGCACTCTGAAAACGGGGCTCCATACATTTGCGTAAAGTGTTGTACCAAATAAGCTGCACTCTGAAAACGGGGCTCCATACATTTGCGTAAAGTGTTGTATCAAATAAGCTGCTCTCTGAAAACGGGGCTCAATACATTTGCGTAAAGTGTCATCCAAGATTAGCCTTTGAAGTCCGCACAGGCTTATCAGGGACGAAACTCTCCATCTAAAATGAATTATTGTTAAGAAGAGACTTGTTTTAAAAAGAAAAATACTACAGTCCAACCCCTCTTAAGCAGCCAGTCAAGGGAAACAGCCAAATTGGCTGCTTAAGCGGGGTGGCCTCTTAATAGGGGGTTGGGTCATAGGGAGTCTGGAAACAGTTGTGAATCAGTTATGCGTGAATAACTCCCGTGTCACTATAAATCGATAATTTAATCGGTTTATTGCAGCTTTGAATACCTACCGCACGAAATGGTCCCGACAGTGATCTCCTTCACGATAAAATCGTGGACAGTTACTTAAGAGACTGATAATAGCAACAGGGTGTAATCCTCCTGGTAATCGTGCTTTTCATGCATAATATTATAAAAACATTTTTTTCGCCGCATAAAGGGTTTTATGAATATTAATATTGAAATCATTGTAAATATAAAACAAATATAGATGTTTTGTTTTATTCCCAAATGAGAATAATAATTTGTAATCCGAAACACACTCCCGATTGTTTACTGTTAACGAGACGTTTACAAATTCTAGCATCGTGTATTTCCTTTGTCCCTACAAAAGCGCGCGAAAATTATGCACCAATGTACAATGTCACGCCATACCCATGGTTCGAAAGCATGCGTGTATTGATTTTTGGATAAAAACTTTGTAGCGCAGATAACATGTAGATAAGTTGATTTCGGTTAAAAGTTTTGCTGTTCTTTTTAACTTTTAATTAGCCGATAATTGTCATAAATGTGTGCTTGAAATAGTATGAGCTACAACTAATAAATTATAAATTAAGAATCTCCTTTCCAGTAATAATAGGTGATATTCGCACGTTCGGAAACAAGAAGATCAAACGGTCGCATATTGCTTTTAACCCGATAATCCGCCGCTAATTAATTGCAATTTGCAAACTGGCTGTCAAAATGTTCATCACACATCATGCTTCAGTACTACAGAGCCTAAACCGCAGACTGGAAGTACGTATCAATTTTTTCGCCGTTGCGTCTGTGTTATTTTGCCAATGTACATGACTGACTTACTTGCGCGTGACCACTCATATGGGGGGAATTTAACATTTGGGATGCAAAATTGCTGGCCGCTGGCCGGAGAAACGGGGTTACCGCTTAAGAGGGGTGCATTATATAGTGTTTATCGACGGTCGCGGCACAGACCGGCCGCTTACACGGGGTGACCGGCGATGAGGGGTGACCGGAAGTAGGGGTTGGACTGTATACAAGTGGAAAGTGTCCCACCTGAATAATCTGAGATGACACTATGCATTTGCATTAAGTTCCATTTTCCTAGACTGGGGCTAAAATATTTTGTTAAGTTTCAATTATGTCTATTCTAGTTTAGCAACATGGCTCTGTGCTGTTACAGGTTCATACAAGCCCAGTTTTGTATTTTTAATCCTTTCTTGAAAGTAAAACATGTCATGGCAAATTTGCTCTTTGTCACACACAGTCCATGTTTTATTATCTCAACATAAATTATTGGCCAAATTTAAAGAGATACCAGTATATAACACTTAGAATAAATAAAAGTCACATGACACCAAAAGACTCAAATATTGTGTTCATTTTGATGAAAAGGAAAAAGGTAAATATAATCTGAAATTGTGAATATCTGTTTCAACTCTTTGAAATTGTGAATATCTGTTTCAACTCTTTGAAATTGTGAATATCTGTTTCAACTCTTTGAAATTGTGAATATCTGTTTCAACTCTTTGAAATTGTGAATACTGTTGCAACTCTTTGAAATTGTGAATATCTGTTTCAACTCTTTGAAATTGTGAATATCTGTTGCAACTCTTTGAAATTGTGAATATTTGTTTCAATTCTTTGAAATTGTGAATATCTGTTTCAGCTCTTTGAAATTGTGAATATCTGTTTCAATTCTTTGAAATTGTGAATATCTGTTTCAACTCTTTAAAATTGTGAATATTTGTTTCAACTCTTTGAAATTGTGAATATTTGTTTCAACTCATTGAAATTGTGAATATCTGTTTCAACTCTTTGAAATTGTGAATATCTGTTTCAACTCTTTGAAATTGTGAATAACTGTTTCAACTCTTTGAAATTGTGAATATCTGTTTCAACTCTTTGAAATTGTGAATAACTGTTTCAACTCTTTGAAATTGTGAATATCTGTTTCAACTCTTTGAAATTGTGAATATCTGTTTCAACTCTTTGAAATTGTGAATATTTGTTTAAACTGTTTGAAATTGTGAATATCTGTTTCAATTCTTTGAAATTGTGAATATTTGTTTAAACTCTTTGAAATTGTGAATATCTGTTTCAATTCTTTGAAATTGTGAATATTTGTTTCAACTCTTTGAAATTGTGAATATTTGTTTCAACTCTTTGAAATTGTGAATATCTGTTTAAACTCTTTGAAATTGTGAATATCTGTTGCAACTCTTTGAAATTGTGAATATCTGTTTCAACACTTTGAAATTGTGAATATCTGTTTCAACTCTTTGAAATTGTGAATATCTGTTTCAACTCTTTGAAATTGTGAATATTTGTTTCAACTGTTTGAAATTGTAAATATCTGTTGCAAGTCTTTGAAATGTCAATATCTGTTTCAACTCTTTTGAAATTGTGAATATCTGTTTCAACTGTTTGAAATTGTAAATATCTGTTGCAAGTCTTTTGAAATTGTGAATATCTGTTTCAACTCTTTGAAATTGTGAATATCTGTTTCAAGTCTAACAAAAAGATAAACAAAAGTCACATGACCCCAAAAAGAAGGCTTAATCTTAACTCTTGTGGACATGTGTTGTTGTTGTTTTTGTTTAGTCCAATGATTTATTAGTTGATAAAAACTTGTGTTCATTTTGATTTAAAAAATAGTGCCTCTCTGTTTGCAGTCTAACAACACTGCCTTGCACTACGCAGCCCAGAGCGGGCTGAAGGCGTGTGTAGAGCAGCTGGTAAACCACTCGTGCCCGTTGTTTATCGAGAACAAGGACAATCAGACGCCCTGCGACAGCGCAGAGAGCAGCGGCTTCAACGATATAGCTCTATTCTTGGAGTCCAAAATGGTCTTCTCAGTAGGTATTTTTTCACGGGGCTATCTTAATTGTTTCTGATTTGTGTGTGATTGTTTTATATATTCAGTGATTTTTACAGTCCATCAGTCTGCTGTAACATTTTCGTGTCCGCTCATATTTCCTTTACCAATATATGGATTTTCATGAAACATGGTCAAGGTCATAAGTCAAAGTCAAAGGATAGAGCCTCCCTTTTCACGCTGTATCTTCTATCAAATTTAAAGGATTTTCATGATCAAGGCTAAGGGTCAAGGTCATACTTCAAGGTCAAGGTTTGAGCTTCCATTCTAGTGTCAACTCCATTTCTCTTAAACCCTGATAATGATTTTCCTGCCTCTTGTCTAAAATGTTTGGGTCATTTAGACGCTGTGCAGCTGATGTGAGTCAGCCAAGACAGGTCAAGGTAACACTTAAAGGTCAAAAGTTTGAGCCTCTATTTTCATGTCCTGTCCATATCTTTCCTGAACCATTGAAGGATTTCCCTAACACTTGATCCCAATTTTAAGGTGATTTGGACGATGAATAAAGGCATGAGTTAGTCACACTGACTCAAAATCAAGGTCATCACTTCAAAGTTTAAAAAATCTGAGTGGATGATGTAGTTGGACTCATTTTACTCATACCAAATGTGAATTTACATGAGTGGCGCATTTTCAATGACAATACAAGAACTAAAATATAATATTGATGTTAATGTTTCCCCAAAGTTCTATTGTGTTCCTGGGACTCAATGCATACAGAAATGTTGAGCTCTGGCAGATTTGGTTGAGATCCAATATTTTCATCCCATAAGTAAAAAACATATATGTCTGTATTTTAGTTGTTTAACAACTCGCTTGGTAAATATACCTTTTATCAGTAAACAAGTCTTTCTAAAAATATTGTTATATATCCCATGGCAAAATCATTTCTTAATTATATGTGGCATGCACGCAAATATTGATAATGTAATAGAATACAATTAACAAATATCCTGTATGTATCCCGTGGTTCTTAACACTTTACTTTGAATAGAAGAAATTCAATGTATTCTAAGCAGTTCTTGGTGTTATTTATTGAGGGAATATTAACTAAAATGAATTTTGTCACTTTAAGAATGGAGAAATCTTTTGTTTATGATTCGAGCATCCTTTTACAACTTCAAAATGAGACATAATCTGATTCAGTAAAGTAAATCTGTCTAAAGAACATAATGACACAGGAGGAACCCTCGGGTCCATGGAAATTCTTTGGACAACTTGGCTAACATGGGTTATTTTACTGATGGGCAAGTCGATTGTCCTACATGGGTAATTTTGCTGATGGGTAAATCAATTGTCCTACATGGGTAATTTTACTGATGGGCAAGTCAATTGTCCTACATGGGTAATTTTACTGATGGGCAAGTCAATTGTCCTAAATGGGTAAGTTTACTGATGGGCAAGTCAATTGTCCTACATGGGTAATTTTACTGATGGGCAATTCAATACATGGGTAATTTTACTGATGGGCAAGTCAATTGTCCTACATGGGTAAGTTTACTGATGGGCAAGTCAATTGTTCTACATGGGTAAGTTTACTGATGGGCAAGTCAATTGTTCTACATTGGTAATTTTACTGATGGGCAAGTCAATTGTCCTACATGGGTAAGTTTACTGATGGGCAAGTCAATTGTTCTACATGGGTAAGTTTACTGATGGGCAATTCAATTTTCCTACATGGGTAATTTTACTGATGGGCATGTCAATTTTTTCAGTCAACAGACTAATGGAATATAATAAAAAGAAATTAATTTCTTTTAGTAAAATGTTTCTCTATTTACCTACCAGAACGATGGAGCAGGTGGTGACATTGATGAGGTGCCCCCGGAGATCGACTCGGAGGAGTATAGTGGCCTGCGCGCGCAGGACCTCCAGGAGGCCAAGGACCAGCTGCTGGTGGAGACCGCAGACATGCTCAGTATACCGCTGTTCACAGCCGAGGCACTTCTGCGTAACCATGGTAATCATAGGCAACCTGTGTTTTCATTTTAAGGGTTAACCCTTTAACACTCAGATACACATTTTGACCTGTTTGTAGTCCCTTAGGAAAGCAAATTAAATTAATGGCCTTTCTTTATAGATTTAAGTTTTAAAGGATTTATATATCTAACCCAAAGATACGGACAAGCAGCAAACAGGATAAAACCTGAACCGCCTGGGAGTTATTTGCAAGATGTTCTGGTTTTATGACAGATGCATATAGCCATTTTAGCTCGACTATTATATATGAAATATATATAGTGGAGCTATCCTACTCCCCGGCGTCGGCTTTAGCGTTCCCGTTAGCGTGCAAATGTTAAAGTTTGTGTACCACCTCAAATATTTTCTATGTCCTTTGACATATTGCTTTTATATTTTGTATGCTTCTTTACCAACATGACCCCAATCTATAAACAAGAGCAGACAACTGTATCAAGCGTTTTGACAGAATTATTGCCCCTTTTATACTTAGAATATGCATATTATTGATAAATCTATGTTAAAGTGTGCGTACCACCTCAAATATTTTCTATGTCCTTTGACATATTGCTTTCATATTTTGCATACTTCTTTACCAACATGATCCCGATCTATAAACAAGAGCAGACAACTGTATCAAGCATTTTGACAGAATTATTGCCCCTTTTATACTTAGATAATTGAACTTTTGCTTAAATTGCCATAAACTTCTTTATTTATGATCACATTTTATTCATACTTTGACAAAACAACACTTTCCTGACAAACCCACAATGCACTCTACCTAAAAAGTAAAACATGAACAAGGCAACATCTATCAACTCTCTCTACTATCTCTCTCTCTATCGTCTATATATCTATATATATCTCGATCGTCTTTTTCGCTGAGTCTCTTCTTGTCTCTCTATCTTCTATCTATCTCGCTCTGCGCGCTGATATCTATCTATCTCATTCTCTCGAACTATATATGTCTATCTCTCTCTATCTCTCTCTCTATCTCTCTCTGCTCTCTCTCTATATCTCTCTCTCTCTCTGTCTCTCTCTCTATCTCTCTACTCTATCTTCGATACATCCTCTCGTCTCCGCTCTCTCTCTCCTCTCTCTTCCTCTCTCTCTATCTCTCCTCTGTCTCTCTCTCTCCTTCTCTCTCTCTCTCCTCTCTCCTCTCTCCTCTCTCTCTCCCTCTCTCTCTCTCAGAACATTTGCTTCCTTGATATGAGAGTTGAGTTCGAAAATGGTTCCGGTCAGTTCAATAACAAGGCTGCCGGGGGGGGGCAGTTTTCCTTATTTGGCATTAGAGAAACCTTGTAAACACTCTTAAAGTCACAATTTTTGCGCATTTATCATGAAAGTTGGTTGAAACATTGGGTTTATTGATATCTCGGACAAGTTCGGAAATGGTCCAGATCGGTGAAAAAACATGGCTGCCAGTGGGCGGAGCATTTTCGTTCTATGTATATAGTGAAAACATGTGAACACTCTAGAAATCACATTTTTGGCGCAATTTTCATGAAATTTGGTCAGAGCATTTGTTTCCTTAATATAAGAGTTGAGTTAGAAAATGGTTCCGGTCAGATTAATAACATGGCTGCCAGGGGGGGGGGAAGCAGTTTTCTTATATTTATATAGTAAAAAAGGCTTATGAACACTCAAGAAGTCACATTTTTTGCCCAATCATCAGGAAACTTGGTGAAAAGATTGGTTTTATATATATCACATAATTAATGTCATAATCATTGCCCTTAGATTGTCCAAATTTTCATTATATTATGCAAAATCCTTGTAAACACTCTAGAGGTCACAATTTTGTTTCAGATTTTATGAATCTTGGTCATAATATTTATTTTTGTAAGCCAAGTTTGATGTTTTGTAAGGGGGGTCTACTCAAAATATAGGTCACCAGGTCAAATCTTACAAAAACAAAATCACTCCATATGCCAGAGTTTTGGTTCAATAATGATGAAACTTGACCAGGATGTTTGTCTGGACAATATCTAGGTCAAGTTTGACGTTTGGTAAAGATTAAATGAACCGACTCCTCTCAGGTGAGCGAACTAGGGCCATCTTGGCCCTCTTGTTTAAAAATCTTTCCAAAATTTCCCCCAAAAAGGCCAAACTTGTCCAATAAAGTAATTAATTGGTTTGTTGAGTTTATGATACAATGCTGTCTCAAATTTACTTTGCAGTTTTACATGCACTTGTAAACAATTTGAATATTTTATATCATATTTATAATGTTAAACTTTTCCTAATTTCATGGTTTTATTGCACTATTTTTCCTAATCCAAGAGGCACAGACTGTAAAATATAAAGCAAACAAAATAATGCGATGTTTTTCTGTCAATATTTTCAAAGAATGGTCGAGGGAGATGCTGCTGGATGCCTGGATGGCTGACCCGGTCTCCTGCTGCGAGAAGAGCGGAGTGACTGCCCCTGCAAGCCTCTTCAGTGACAAACCAATTGTTGCTGAGTCATTGAGTTCACCAACTGTATCCCACCCACCTTGTTCACTAGCTGAGGTAATATTAACCCGTTCCTAGACAAAGTCAAAGTAAAAATGGCTATATGTAAACTACATAAAACCAAAAACAGACTGTTACTCGCAGTCTGCTAATGTTTTATGCTGTTTGTTGCTCATTAGTATCTTAAAGTTGGCAATGAAGTCTTTCAAACTTGAAATTATTAAAAAAAGAAAGGTCTTAAATTAAAATTTATTTTTTAAGGGACCATAAACATGTCAAAGTGTGTTAAAGTGCAGTGAAGGTTTCAAAGATTGCGTCATGGCTGTTGCACCTTATATTATTTTTTATGATAAGGGCATACATATAAATAGTTTTAATTTTAAACAACATTTTTATGTCAGTTAATCTTTATACAGATAAATATCAGTATTGTTGTACATAATTATTGAAATTTACCTGCTAATAATTTTTAGCTAATCTATTTTTTGAAAAAAAAAGAGCTATTGTCATAACCTTGGCGTCGGCGTCCGGTTAAGTTTTGCGTTTAGGTCCACTTTTCTCATAAAGTATTAATGCTATTGCATTTAAACTTGGTACACTTGCTAACTATCATTAGGGGACTGGGCAGGTTAAGTTAGATAACTCTGGCTTGCATTTGGCAGAATTATGTGCCCTTTTTATACTTAGAAAATTAAAAATTTTGGTTAAGTTTTGTGTATAGGTCCATTTTATTCCTTAAGTATCAAAGCTATTGCTTTCATACTTGCAGCACTTACTAACTATCATAAGGGTACTGTGCCGGCAAAGTTATGTAACTCTGACTGGCATTTTGACAGAATTATGTGCCCTTTTTATACTTAGAAAATTGAAAATTTGGTTAAGTTTTGTGTTTAGGTCCATTTTTTTCCTAAAGTATCAAAGCTATTGCTTTCATACATGCAACACTTACTTACTATCGTAAGGGGACTGTGCAGGCAAAGTTATGTAACTCTGACTGGCATTTTGATGGAATTATGGGCCCTTTATACTTGAAAATTTGGTTAAGTTTTGTGATTTGGTCCACTTTACCCCTGAAGTATCATAGATATTGCTTTCATACTTGGAACACTTGCAAACTATCATAAGGGGACAGTAAAGGACAAGTTGCATAACTCTGGTTGTCATTTTTACGGAATTATGACCCTTTTTGACTTAGTAACTTTGAATATATGGTTACATTTTGTGTTTAGATCCACTTTACTTCTAAAGTATCAAGGCTATTGCTTTTAAACTTCAAATACTTTCATGCTACCATTAGGGTACAGTACCTGGCAAGTTGAATTTTACCTTGACCTTTGAATGACCTTGACTCTCAAGGTCAAATTATTAAATTTTGCTAAAATTGCCATAACTTCTTTATTTATGATTAGATTCGATTGATACTTTGACAAAACAACTCTTACCTGACATACCACAATTGACTCCAACCAAAAACCATCCCCCCCCCCCGAATCCCCCCTCAATCCCCCCCATATGTTTTTTTTAAATTAAAGATCATCTAATAAATGACCACCACACCCTCACACTAAACCCCCCCCCAAAAAAAAAAAATAATTTTTATGCCCCGGTAGGGTGGCATATAGCAGTTGAACTGTCCATCAGTATGTCAGTCAGTCTGTCTGACCGTCCGAAAAAACGGTGCTCTTGTTATAAACATAGCAGTCAGATTTACAAAAAGGAATTCATCAAATAGCAGTTCTGTTTGATTGATCTGCTGTCTGAGTTAGATTATGTTGTATTTTATCCAGCAGGCTTGATAAGTTTTCAGAGTGCTGGACTATAAATATTAGCATATATGGTTCTATTCCGGACCCGGCCACATATCTCATGTGGTCATTGGTATTGAAATTATTTCTATGGCCAGAACTTCCATTTTCCACTGATTCAAAAAGAGCAGTTGTCAGTTATAGGCATAAGTATATGCACTACTTAAGCTGTTAACTGACCGCCATAACATGACTGAAGTAGTGCAGCAAAACAGCAAACCATCTATATAAAGAAACAAACCAACTTCCTTTCCAGTTCCACTTTTGATATCAAGCATTCTGTTAAATGACAACAACATGACTTGCTAATGCTGAAAACAGCAACAAAATCTATCTGAAATATATGTCAACAAACAAACCGACTTCCATTCCAGTGTGACATCTGCACGCAGACGTTCCAGCTGAGCCAGGAACCAGTGCACATGTCCTGTCATCAGTTCTGCAGGGAATGCTGGGAAGGGTAGGCACAAATAATCTCCAAAAAGATAATCTCTAAACCAAAAGAAATGCACTACTTGTCATTGAATTTATAGTTAGGAATAAATAGCAGTGGAGAAAAATCTCCAAACCAAAAGAAATTCACAACTTTTGCCATTGAATGAAGAGTTAGGAAAAATGTCAGGGTAAATAGTCTCTAAATCTAAAGAACTTGTGTCATTGAATTTATAGTAAGGAACAATAGCAGTTGAAAATAAACAGGAATTCACAACTTGTGTCGTTGAAGAAATAATAGAGACAAAATAGCAAGGGGAAATACATGTAAGCTCCAAACCAAAAGAAGTGAAAACTTATAAAATTAAGTTAAACTGTCAAAGCCAAACAATCAGGTAATTATTATCAGGTAACAATTAGGTATTATTGATTAGAATTTTACAACAAGAATTCTGTAAAGGCAAAATGCAGTTTTGAATTTCTAGTTTAAAATTGTAAGCTATTTGAATAAAAAATCATCAAGCCAATAGAAATCAAATTCAATGCCATTTAAAAATATCTAAATGAATTTAAATTGTAATCCAAAATTAAACATTTTAACACAAGCTTCAAGTCAAAATACCGTTGACTTTTTTGCTCAAGACCCCATGAGTTATAGACCCTATCTTCATATAACTATTTCAAACTTTCCCCATCAGAAGCAAATAAAAATGGCTTTTGCAAGAAGCATAAAACCAGAACAGCCTGCGAGAAACTCACAGTTTATTCAGGTTTTATGCTGTTTGCTGCTCATCAGTAACTAAGGTTTGGAAATGAAGCCTTTAAAACTTGAATCTAGTTAGAAAGGTCTTTAACTAAATTCAACTTTCTATGTGACTACAAATGCGTCAAAATACTTATCTAAGTGGTAAAAGGGTTAATACTAAAGCTTCAAGTCAAAATGCTGTTGACACTTTTGCTCAAGACCCCATGAGGTAAAGACGATATCTTCATATAGCTATTTGAGTTGTCATTTAACCCTTTACGACTCAGATTCGTATTTTTAAGCATTTGTAGTCCATAAGAAAGTTCAATTTAATTTAAGACCTTTCTTACTTAAGTCAAGTTTTAAAACTTGATTTCCAACCCTTAGATGCTGATGAGCAGCAAACAGCATAAAATCAGAATAAACTGCTTGTTACTCGCAGGCTGTTCTGGTTTGATGCTTTTTGCACATAGCCATTTTCACTTTGCTTCTGAATGGGAAAGGGTTAATCATTGAATGATATTCCATTGCAGCTACTTGAATGTGAAGATCAAGGAGGGCGGAGTGCATGACATCACCTGTCCAGGGTATGGTTGTAACATCCTGGTGCCCGTCGAGGTGATTGAGAGTGTGGTCTCCAGGGATATGGCTAGGCGATACCTGCAGTTTGACATCAAGGTAACCTGCTGCAGTATTGGATATTCGTTGGACACTAAATGTGTGGTATAATTAACCAGGTTTTCCGAAGGAAAAAACTGGTTATTAGATTGGGGTATGTCGGCGGGCAGGCTGGTGGGCTGGCTGGTGGGCAAGCAGGCGGAACAAGCTTGTCCGGGCCATAACTTTGTCATTCATTGTGAGATTTTAAAATCAGTTGGCATATTTGTTCACCATCATTGGATGGTGTGTTGCGCGAAAGAGTTACGTCGATATCTCAAAGGTCAAGGTCACACTTTGAGTTCAAAGGTCAAAAATGGCCATAAATTAGCTTGTCTGGGCCGTTACTATGTCGTTCATTATGAGATTTTAAAATCATTTGGCACATTTGTTCAACATCATTGGACAGTGTGTCAAGGTCAAAGTCGCCAAAACTAAAAATAGATTTATTTTAAAACAAAGGGGGTAACTATAACCAATCAGTAACAATGCACATTTTGAGCTTGAGTTGTCTCTTGTTATCAGACTTTTTATGCCCCCGGTAGGGTGGCATATAGCAGTTGAATTGTCCGTCAGTATGTCAGTCCGTCCGTCTGAAAACTTTAATGGTCATAACTTTTTCAATATTGAAGATAGCAACTTGATATTTGGCATGCATGTGTATGTCATAGAGCTGCACATTTTGAGATCGGAAAAGTGAAGGTCAAGGTCATCCTTCAAGGTCAAATGTCAAATATATGGCCTCTGTCCATTCGTCCAAAAACTTAAACATTGGCCATAACTTTTTCAATATTGAAGGTAGAAACTTGATATTTGGCATGCATAAGTATCTCATGGAGCTGCACATTTTTAATGGTGAAAGGTCAAGGTCATCCTTCAAGGTCGAGGTCAATAGTCAAATTTTGTAATATTGAAGATAGCAACTCGATATTTGGCATGCATGCGTATCTCATGGAGCTGCACATTTTGAGTGGTGAAATATCAAAGTCAAGGTCATCCTTCAAGGTCAAGGTCAAAGGTCAAAATTTTGCAATATTGAAGATAGCAACTTGATATTTGGCATGCATGTGTATTATATGGACCTGTACATTTTGAGTGGTGAAAGGTCAAGGTCGTCCTTCAAGGTCAAATGTCAAATTTGGCAATATTGAAGATAGTAACTCGATATTTGGCATGCATGCGTATCTCGTGGAGCTGCACATTTTGAGAAGTTAAAGGTCGAGGTCATCCTTCAAGGTCAAAGGTCAAATATATGGCTTTAAAGCAGCGCAGTAGGGGGCATTGTGTTTCACGAACACAGCTATTTTTTTATCAAATTTAAATCAAGGTTGCCACGAGTTAAAATAGATTGAATGTGAAACAAGGGGGTAACAATTCACATTTTGGATTGTCTCACTTGATCAGACTTTTTTTTTTTTTTTTTGAAAACCTGGTTTTGTGACAATTTTGTCCCTTATTTATTCTGTGTGAGCATCAAAATGATGTTCCATTGTAGTGAAGCTTTGCCTTTAGAGACAACATTCTTGTGTTTACTGTACAATCATTATTATTTGTCAGACATTAATTTACTTTTGGGATAGACAAATCCACAAATTTATAACAAATGCATGTGAAAATCTTCATTCTACTGGGGTAAATTTGTTTGTGATTTTTCTTCTTTCAAATTTTTTATTTTGTCCACGATTTAAAAAACAAACAAACTGGAGTTCATGGCAACAAATATAAATTATCTTGCAGTATTGAGCCACATTGTTCGAGGGCTTTCTGATCATTTGTCTTCCAAACATGATTACTGATGCTCATTATTTAGCCACATTGTTCGAGGGCTTTCTGATCATTTGTCTTCCAAACATGATTACTGATGCTCATTATTTAGCCACATTGTTCGAGGGCTTTCTGATCATTTGTCTTCCAAACATGATTACTGATGCTCATATTGATCTGTTTTGCACAATCAGGCTAAGACTAAAACACCCAACAATATTTTTCAGGCATTCGTTGACAGCAACCCGAACATCAAGTGGTGCCCATTTCCTGGCTGTGGTCGGGCAGTGCGGCTTCCAGAGGTGATACAGGGAGGGGCTGGGGGATCAAGAAACTCGCCCGGTCACAAGATCCCGGCAGACACCTCCAGAGCTGTTGACTGCGGGAATGGCCACTACTTCTGTTGGTAAGTATACAATGTGGAAATGGCCACTACTTCTGTTGGTAAGTATACAATGTGGAAATGGCCACTACTTCTGTTGGTAAGTATACAATGTGGAAATGGCCACTACTTCTGTTGGTAAGTATACAATGTGGAAATGGCCACTACTTCTGTTGGTAAGTATACAATGTGGAAATGGCCACTACTTCTGTTGGTAAGTATACAGTGTGGAAATGGCCACAACTTCTGTTGGAAAGTATACAGTCACACGTGGCTGAACTCTCATAGGAAATTTTTGTGTTTGACTGATTATCATCTCTAGATTTCAAACAATCTTTCATAATGAGCATCCTATTTATAAATTAAACATTGTGTTGCAACAAGATTACCCTATTAATATCAGTCCTTAATAAAAAATCTCCTCTTTTAATATAAAACATTTCTGCCCTGAAAATTGTCCACTTTCAATTTCAAACATTTAGTTGTAATGACACTTTAAATATCAAACAATTAAATGTAAGGAGGCACAACTTCATCAAATATTGCGTGAGGAGGCATAGATTTTTTAAATCCTTGTAAAAACTATTTGAAAACACTTTTATAACCAACTTTCCTGTTGTTATGATGTAAATGTCTTATCAAAAATCCTGCTTTGAGTTGTCGCTTAATTTGATAAAACTTTCCTGTTGAAATTGATTCAGTTAAGGAAATTCAAATATATGTAAACATGTATTCAGTTAAAATTTGTATAAAATTATCAATGACTCTTGTCATTTTAAGTCTAAATGTTGTTGCTTATGTTGGCTGGTATTTCACAGAATGTTTGTTTAAATGAGGTTTAGATTTCTCAAACACATTATTGTAAAATGCTTGATTTTATATAACTTTCTGGATTGAATGATGTTAATGTCTCAACTTGATTGCCCATGTTTGCTGGTATTTCAGAGAATGTTGCCCATGTTTGCTTGTATTTCAGGGAAATATTGCCCTGTTTGCTGGTATATCAGGGAATGTTTCCTATGTTTGCTGGTATTTCATGGAATGTTACCCATGCTTGCTGGTATTTCAGGAAATATTGTCCTGTTTGCTGGTACTTCAGGGAATGTTTCCCATGTTTGCTGGTATTTCATGGAATGTTACCCATGTTTGCTGGTATTTCATGGAATGTTTCCCATGTTTGCTGGTATATCAGGAAAGTTTGCTCATATTTGCTGGTATTTCATGGATTTATGTCCATGTTTGCTGGTATTTCAGAGGATTCTGCTCATGTTTGCTGGTATTTCAAGGCATGTTGACCATGTTTGCTGGTATTTCAGTGAAGGTTGTCCATGTTTGCTGGTATTTCAGGAAATTATGTCCATGTTTGCTGGTATTTCAAGGAATTATGTCCATGTTTGCTGGTATTAGAGGATTCTGCTCATGTTTGCTGATTTTTCATGGAATGTTGACCATGTTTGCTGGTATTTCAGTGAAGGCTGTCCATGTTTGCTGGTATTTCATGGAATTATGTCCATGTTTGCTGGTATTTCAGGGTATTATGTCCATGTTTGCTGGTATTTTAGGGAATTTAGGGAATTTTGCTCATGTTTGCTGGTATTTCAGGGACTGTTTCCCATGTTTGCTGGTATTTCAGAGAATGTTGCCCATGTTTGCTGGTATTTTAGGGAATTTTGCCCATGTTTGCTGGTATTTCAGGGCATGTTGCCCATGTTTGCTGGTATTTCAGGAAATGTTTCCCATGTTTGCTGGTATTTCAGGGAATTTTGCTAATGTTTGCTGGTATTTCAGGGCATGTTGCCCATGTTTGCTGGTATTTCAGGGAATTATGTCCATGTTTGCTGGTATTTTAGGGTATGTTGCTGTTTGCTAGTATTTCATGGAATGCTGCTCATATTTGCTGATATTTCAGGGAATGTTCAGGGGAGGCCCATGAGCCTTGTAGCTGTGACAGCCTGCGCAGGTGGCTGGCTGAGGTCGCAGAGATCAAACCAGAAACTTGTGAGTCATCATCTGTGTGAAGTTTTTGTAATTTGGATGAATTCAAAGTATTGATTTGAACATGTCTGTTAGTGGGTGGGATTGTCTGTCCAAAGTCCGTTTGTTTACACGCAAAATGTAGAGAACCCTGACCTACATTGAGTAAATTTTGCAGATAATTGTGAGCGTATTGGACTACTTTGCTGAAAATGGATGTTTAACACTGTAAAGAAGCACACAAAGTCATAGAATGTGATTAATTTGTGAAAACAAAACAGTTAATTTACAAATGACTTGAACAAAAGTGATGTTGCAATTTGTAGAGGCACCTGACAGGTTTCATTTGGTGGGGATTTTTAAAACTAAAGTCTGCTGGAATTGCTATGAGCAAGCTTGGCCATTACCTCATTAGTTACCTCCCTTATTGGTTCATGCTACCATTACCTCATTAGTTACCTCCCTTATGGGTTCATGCTACCATTACCTCATTAGTTATGGAAGTCTCGGTCTATATTCTTGTTACTATTATTACTTATGTTGACAAGTATTAAATTAAATAACCGTGGTCATTATTTACATGTACCAGCAATTTGAGTGAACTTATATATACTTAGGTATTTTCTGGTCTACATTGTGAACTATTTTTTTTTAACTGCTTATAAAGTTACAATATTGTGAAACTGATTCTCATTATTGGTAGCAGTTTTGTTACCATCTGAGAAGTCTCTATTTTTTCACAATTTGAATTCTCTCCTGGGTATATAAACAACATTTATTTTGGCTACCTGACAAATATTGATGACTGATAAATGCAAACTAGTCTGTTTATGTTTTACAAAGTGCACAACACCCACCAAGTTTAGCACAACAACTCATCCAAATGACCGCTAAATCTCTTTTCCGGTCTGTTTTATGTTTCGGGGGTGTCTGTGTTTCCAGTGCACAACACCCTCCAAGCTTGGCCAAATGACTCATTTAAATGAGTGATAATCCATACAAGTCTGTTATTGTGTTGCAAAGTGCACACCACCCATGTTTCCACATATTGTCTGTGTCTGGTTCCAGTACACAACACGGAGCAGGA
This sequence comes from Dreissena polymorpha, assembly GCF_020536995.1. Lineage (NCBI taxonomy): Eukaryota > Metazoa > Mollusca > Bivalvia > Myida > Dreissenidae > Dreissena > Dreissena polymorpha. Next base: position 74,416,996 of record NC_068364.1, read on the forward strand.
GACTGAGACTGCTGCCAACTGCCTGTGGCTTGTGACCAACTCCAAGTTATGCCCACAATGCAAGTCACCCATACAGAAGAACGAGGGGTGCAACCACATGAAGTGCTCCAAGGTAATGCCAGAGTTTTTATGAGACGAGCTTTGCAATATTTTATGCGATGAGCTATTGAACATTTTATGAGAAGAGCTATGGAAAATTTTATGAGATGAGCTATGGAAAATTTTATGTGATTAGCTGTGGAAAATTATATGAGATGAGCTATTGAACATTTTATGAGATGAGTTATGGAACATTTAATGAGACGAGCTATGGAAAGTTTTATTATATTAGCTATGGAAAATTTTATGAGATGAGCAATTGAAAATTTTACGAGATGAGCTATGGAACATTTTATGAGATGAGCTATGGAAAATTTTATGAGATGAGCCATTGAAAATTTTACCAGATGAGCTATGGAACATTTTATGAGATAAGCTATGGAAAATTTTATGAGATGAGCTGTGGAACATTTTTTTTATATGAGCTATGGAAAATTATTATGAGATGAGCTATGGAAAATTATTATGAGATGAGCTATGGAAAATGGGGTTTAATGCATGTGGGAAAAGTGTCATCCCAAAATTCCAAAACCCATGAAATGTTTTATTCTTGATAAGTGATTAATTTTACAGTGCATGATCTCTGCTGGTTTTGTCTTCAACAATTGGAACAGTAATGACATGTTTATCAAAGTTTTCATTCAGAACATTTAATGTTTGCTTTTCCTTTAATAGTTTAATTATTGATAATTGATTCTTTTTGCAGTGCAAACATGACTTCTGCTGGGGTTGTTTTGATTAATAGAAACAGAAATGACATGTTTATCATAGATTTCATACAGCATGACCAATTTCCGTTACAGTGCAAGCATGACTTCTGCTGGGTGTGTTTGGACCAATGGAAACGTCACAACTCCTCCACAGGTGGCTACTTCAAGTGCAATCGTTACGAGGTCTCCAAGAAAGTGGAAGACACCACTAAAATGTCCATCACAGAGGTTGGGAAGTTTTGTGTTTTATTTGTTATTTACATTTTATGTTTTTTGCAAAACTGTATAGAATTTAAAGCCTGAGGCTTTAAGAGACACTTACGTCTTTTTATTGTAAGAACAATTATTTTAGCTTTATAGCATTATAAGCTGTTGTCTTATGGAGACTTAAGTCTGTTTTAATGGTACAACTAGTGCTTGATGTATTACTTGAGTCTGATTCCTGGGTAGAATCAGTACTTTGTGTCTTTATGAAGATCTTGACAGAGCACAGTCTGAGTGGGGACCAGTCCAGAACCTTTCATTGTGTTCACTTCACTATGTTGTTGTGGTGCTTTGTTCTAACTAACGTGTAGTTTGCTTGGTTTGTAAAGCCCCACAACAAAAAGACGTCCGCTATTTAACGAACATCTTTCAAACTTGTATGATGGGAATGCACTTTTTATCATCCACCAAAGGGGGGATATAGAATTGGCGTTGTCCTTCCTTCAGTCCGACTGTCAGTCCGTCCGTCTGTCAGTAGGTCTGTCCATGCGTCCGTTCAAATTTATGTTTGGCAGGGGATGTTGATTCAACGAATTTGCTTGTACAACTAAGAATATCTGTAACAAGATTATTTTAGCTCTACATATTATCAAGCAGTCTATGGAGTTAGTTTTCTTTAGTTGAGTCTCCATTGTCCAGTTGAGTCTCCATTGTCCAGTTGTGTCTCCATTGTCCAGTTGAGTCTCCATTGTCCAGTTGAGTCTCTATTGTCCAGTTGAGTCTCCATTGTCCAGTTGAGTCTCCATTGTCCAGTTGAGTCTCCATTGTCCAGTTGAGTCTCCATTGTCCAGTTGAGTGACCTTTGTGGCTCTGGAGCTCATGCTCATCCTATGAGGTTGCCATGGCATAGTTTCTATGGTGTCTGCTTAGCGACCAAAAGGTCATGGGTTTAATCCCCACTGTAGGAGCATTCTTTATATGTCCCCTTAAAAACACCAAGTGCTTCTACCCAGGAAATGGATTCGAGAGCGTTTCAATAAGCTGTAGACTTTTGATGCCATTGATCTAAAATACATTGGTTTTAACTAAATTAAATGGTTTAAACTAACTTCATGCTGTGATTTTGTTTTCCTGCCCATAAAGGCTGAGTCAAAGAACAGCAAGATGCAGGAGCTGAATAAGTTTGTGCACTACTACACGCGCTACAAGAACCACGAAAACAGCTACAAGTTTGAAGAACCGCTGATGAAAACAGCGAAGGAAAAAATGCTAAAGCTGGCAGAAGCTGTCAATGACCTTGGTAAATATCAATGATCTTAGAAAGGACTATATGTGACACTCATTATTTTGAATGGAAAATCACAAATATTTATAGACGGCATTTGACCTAATTTCTAATTTTCTGCAAGTTATTTGTATGTTAACGTTAGCTTCAAAATCTACACTTTTCCATTGTCTGAAGTTTAATATTTTTGGAAGTTTTATGATTGTATTCAGGTATTTGAGAGCATTGTACTTAGTAGTGTGCCTGTTTGGTGAGCATATTACTAGTAAACGTTCTGATAAAAGTTGTCATCTACTAAAGACCTTTCTTAAACAGATCTGGAAGAATTTTGGCAAGAGTCACATTCGCTCTTACATATTTCTAAGATTTTGCGATCCTGTTTAATGATCTATCTTTGTTGAATATGAAAATTGGGTTTCGCTTTCTTTAATAGAATTTCAAAACTGAACCATAAAATCCTAGATTTAGTCCATTAAGTGAGGAAAACAAAGGGATTTAGCTATGTTTGTTTATTTATAAGGAACAAATGCAATTACAAATTTTTAACCAAAACTTGTGATAATAAAGATCAGTATGGTACAATCTACTTTTTGCATATAATTTCTCTACAAGACTGTTGTTTCTTCATACAATTTCTCTACAAGACTGTTGTTTCTGCATAAGATTTATCTCTGAAAATGTTTGTTTATGCATACAATTTCTCTATGAGATACAATTGTTTTGAGCTAAATACGCAATATTTTACATGGCATTTTATAGGAGTCGTGCTCTGTGGATAAAAGTGGTTTAATGCATGTGCGTAAAGTGTCGTCCCTAATTAGGGACGACACGCAAAAACTTTATTTTTGCTAAGAAGAGACTTTCTTGAAACGAAAAATATCATAAAAGGGGGAAGGTGTTGTCCTTGATTGGCCTGTGCAAACTGTTCAGTGTTCAGGCTAATTTGGGACAACACTTTACACACATGCATTAAACTTTTGCATGCTGGGAAATTTGTCGTCTGCAGAATTTTAAAAATTAGCATTTTCTTCGATTTTTTTCAAAGAATACTATCAGAATAGCAAACAGTTTGGATCCTGATGAGACGCCACGTTCTGTGGCGTCTCATCTGGTTCCAAACTGTTTGCAAAGGCCTTCAAAATTTGGTTCCCGCACTGAAAGGGTAAAACCCCCTTTTCACAGAACAGCTCATATTTTTACCCTCAGCCACAGCCAAGGATGAGACCAAGTTTGTTGAGGAGGCCGTTCACAAACTACTCAAGTCCCGACGGGTCCTCAAGTACTCCTATGTGTATGGCTACTATTTGGACGGCCCTGCTTATCGCAAAATAGTCTTTGAATTCATGCAGGTAATAATGTTGAAAATTAAAAAAGATTTTAATGTGATTTGACAATAAATCACTGATCAGGTGTCAAAAACAACACTGGTGCACTTGAGTAGTAGTAATTGTTTGTTAAAAAGAGGCAATAAAGGCATAAGCCATAGTAAATTTAAGCAAGACTGAGGTTGAATAGTGAATTTTATTGTGAACTTATAGAATCTAGGACGTTTTGTTTTTTTTAATCAATAACATTAAGTATTACACCACACGAGTTATGCAGCCAGGCAATATATATCAAATCCTAGAATGGCTTTTAGATTTCTGGCCATCACAATGTTTTTTTATGGTGATAAGTCATGAAAAATGCCTTTGACTTTTACCCCTACCTCTTATTCAAGTTGGGCATTTGTATGTTGCTGGTACATAGTACAAGAAGGCATTTGTCTGTTGCTGGTACATAGTACAAGAAGGCATTTGTCTGTTGCTGGTACATAGTACAAGAAGGCATTTGTCTGTTGCTGGTACATAGTACAAGAAGGCATTTGTCTGTTGCTGGTACATAGTACAAGAAGGCATTTGTCTGTTGCTGGTACATAGTACAAGAAGGTATTTGTCTGTTGCGGGTACATAGTACAGAAAAAGTGTGACTGGGTTAAGTGACCTCTGTGAAGTACTGTTGAAACAGCAAACAATCCAAACAAACTCGTGTATAGTTTTAGACTGGGTTTGAAAAGTGTTCCATTCTTTTATATTTGTTTCTTGTTTGTTATTATGTTTAATTGATTACATTTGAGCCTCGCACTATGAAAACAGGGTTTAATGCATGTGCGTACAGGCTTATCAGGGATGACAGTACAGGCTTATCAGGGATGACACTTCGTACAGGCTTATCAGGGATGACACTTAGTACAGGCTTATCAGGGATGACACTTCGTACAGGCTTATCAGGGATGACACTTCGTACAGGCTTATCAGGGATGACACTTCGTACAGGCTTATCAGGGATGACACTTCGTACAGGCTTATCAGGGATGACACTTCGTACAGGCTTATCAGGGATGACACTTCGTACAGGCTTATCAGGGATGACAGTACAGGCTTATCAGGGATGACACTTCGTACAGGCTTATCAGGGATGACAGTACAGGCTTATCAGGGATGACACTTCGTACAGGCTTATCAGGGATGACAGTACAGGCTTATCAGGGATGACACTGCGTACAGGCTTATCAGGGATGACAGTACAGGCTTATCAGGGATGACACTGCGTACAGGCTTATCAGGGATGACAGTACAGGCTTATCAGGGATGACACTTCGTACAGGCTTATCAGGGATGACAGTACAGGCTTTTCAGGGATGACACTTCGTACAGGCTTATCAGGGATGACACTTTGTACAGGCTTATCAGGGATGACACTTCGTACAGGCTTATCAGGGATGACACTTCGTACAGGCTTATCAGGGATGACACTTTCCGGCTTATCAGGGATGACACTTCGTACAGGCTTATCAGGGATGACACTTCGTACAGGCTTATCAGGGATGACACTTTCCGGCTTATCAGGGATGACACTTCGTACAGGCTTATCAGGGATGACACTTTCCGGCTTTACTGGATAAGATGAGACTTGCTTTGAATGAAAAATATCATAACAGCGGAAAATGTCCTCCCTGAATGCATAGGCTAATCTGGGACAACACTTTAAGCACATGCATTAAACCCAGTTTAACAGAGTGAAGCTCATATAAATGATCCTTTCAGTCCTTTGATTGACGAGTTTTTGTGAATCATTTTAAACAACTTACATAATGTGAAAAGTTAACTTTGCTTCTTGTATAAAATTATTCCTCAAAGTAGATTTGAAACCTTAATTGTACAATATGTTTAATCTATTACATTTGTCTGAGGTGGAGCTGGAGGAATGTACAGAGATCTTATCTCAGATGGTGAACCGGTTGTACCTGAGCACGCCTCGCTACAAGATAATAGAGCAGGCTGAGGTCTTTTGTGTGCGCTTGTTTATTCCTTTTATTTAATCCATTACATTTGTTTCAGACGGAGCTGGAGGAATGTACAGAGATCCTTTCCCAGATGGTGAACCGGTTGTACCTGAGGACGCCTCGCAAGAAGATAATAGAGCAGGCCCAGCTTTGTCACAGGAAGCGCCATGATTTTCTCACTGCAATATCCAAGGGTCTTGTTCCACCAGAAACACCGCCGGGCTTGCGGAAAAAGCGACGGAAGTACAGCATGGATGTAGATGATGTAAGCATATTTTGTGGTCTTGAGTTCACACATTCATGGGAAAACCAGTTATGGGTCTGGATAATCATTTAATGAGGCTTCGTTTGAGGTAATATTACTTGTATTTTGTTAAATTTTGATGAAATATTACTGAAAAAAGAAGTGAATGCAATTATGGTCAACTTTCTAGTTTAAAACCCTGTCTTCAAAAGAAGTGAATGCAATTATGCTAAACTTTCTAGTTTAAAACCCTGTCTTCACAATTTACTCAGAGACCATATTTATAAAAAATTCTTAAAATCTTTGTAATCCTACTTTGCAAGAAGTAATAAACGAATTTGTTATTTTTTAAGTGCTATGCTTTGGTAAAAAAGCTAATACAAATTTTGTTTTAATTTTAAAGTCCCATATACACTCAAAATCAACAAACATTTTGTAAAATGTTTCATAAAATAAAGTTAGCACTGAAAAAATCAGTGTTACTAATAGCAATTTTCAAAATTTCAACACTAGATGTGGTCTAGTAACATAGATTTAACAAGATACAAACTGTTCGTTTTTATTTTGTGTGTGACAATATATGCCATGTGAATTTTGCATGATGATACACATAATTGGCAGTGTGTTAAGACCAATATATTTTATTTAATGCCAGACATAGGAAATATATTGGTTGATAAAAATACAGAAGTTTTGAAGAAAAAAAACATGCTTGTTTTTTGTTTTTGAATATAGATAGATGATAAAAATATGCAAAGGTTTAAAAAAAACTTGCTTGTTATGTTAGTAAATATGGATGATACTTATGAGCAAAGGTTTTCAAATAAAAAGCTTGCTTGTTTTGTTAGGAGGATATGAGGAAGGCAATTCTGGCTTCTATCGAAGACTTTGATCCAGAAAACCCCTGGATAGTGGATGCCTCTGGTCGGCACACTAACATAGCGGCCATCTTGGATTGGCCTAGCGATGACTCAGATGATGAGACTCCATCAAGGGCAAACAAAGGTATGGGAAATAAATCCATCAAGGTTAAACAAAGGTATGGGTAAATAGATCCATCAAGGTCAAACAAAGGTATGGGGAAATAGATCCATCAAGGTCAAACAAGGGTATGGGAAAATAGATCCATCAAGGGCAAACAAAGGTATGGGAAAATAGATACATCAAGGTCAAACAAAGGTATGGGGAAATAGATCCATCAAGTTCAAACAAAGGTATGGGGAAATATATCCATCAAGGTCAAACAAAGGTATGGGGAAATAGATCCATCAAGGTCAAACAAAGGTATGGGGAAATAGATCCATCAAGGTCAAACAAAGGTATGGGGAAATAGATACATCAAGGTCAAACAAAGGTATGGGGAAATAGATCCATCAAGGTCAAACAAAGGTATGGGGAAATAGATCCATCAAGGGCAAACAAATGTATGGGAAAATAGATCCATCAAGGTCAAACAAAGGTATGGGGAAATAGATACATCAATGTCAAACAAAGGTGTGGGGAAATAGATCCATCAAGGTCAAACAAAGGAATGGGGAAATAGATCCATCAAGGCCAAACAAAGGTATATGAAAATAGATCCATCAAGGTCAAACAAAGGTATGGGGAATTAGATCCATCAAGGTGAAACAAAGGTATGGGGAAATATATACATCAAGGGCAAAAAAAGGTATGGGGAAATAGATCCATCAAGGGCAAAAAAGGTATGGGGAAATAGATTCATCAAGGTAAAACAAAGGTATGGGAAAAGAGATCCATCAAGGTCAAACAAAGTTATGGGAAAAGAGATCCATCAAGGTCAAACAAAGGTATGGGGGAAATAGATCCATCAAGGTCAAACACAGGTGTGGGGAAATAGAGCCATCAAGAGCAAAAAAGGCATGGGAAAATAGATCCATAAAAATAAAACAAATGTGTTTTGAAAATAAATCCATTAAGGGCAAACAATGGTATGTGAAAATAGATCCATCAACAACACAAAGTATGGGTAAATATATCCAGCTCTCTGGATACAAGGGAAAACAAAGGATTGGTAAATAGACCCATCAAGTGAAAACAGTTTTATGAGAAAATAGATCAAGCTGTCTGAATACAAGATTTATCTACAGGAAATGCCAGACATAAATACTAGGGTCAGCTTTACACCAGGTCTATCAAGGTACAAACATTGGTGTAAGGTTTATCCACATCAAGAACATCTCAACCCTAGACAACTCAATCTGAACCCTTGCTCCATCACAATTCAAATGTGTCCAAAAAATTGCCAATCCCCAAATTATACCCATTTTGACATTTGGGCCACGTCTTATCAAGACTTATAACGGTTTTAGAGTTGCAGAGGGATATTTTTAGTTGACAGTAAACAGCTATTTATGACGAACATCTTCCTCAAGTAAAGAAAATGTGAAAGATACCCTAAAAAACAATATAATACCGGAATAACTATGATAGATGTTGGTAGCAAGCAATGATGCATAAGTTAAAATATACACAAATGTATATACCTACTAAATTCAGTAATATGGCAATCTGGGCATGGGGTTGAAATTTCTTTAAAGACACATCAAGTCCCATATTTAGACCAGAAATACAGGTAAAGACCTGGGTCCAAGTCCCATATTTAGACCAGAAATACAGGTAAAGACCTGGGTCATATTAGACCAGAAATACAGGTAAAGACCTGTGTCATATTAGACCAGAAATACAGGTAAAGACCTGGGTCATATTAGACCAGAAATACAGGTAAAGACCTGGGTCATATTAGACCAGAAATACAGGTAAAGACCTGGGTCATATTAGACCAGAAATACAGGTAAAGACCTGGGTCATATTAGACCAGAAATGCAGGTAAAGACCTGGGTCATATTAGACCAGAAATACAGGTAAAGACCTGGGTCATATTAGACCAGAAATACAGGTAAAGACCTGGGTCATATTAGACCAGAAATACAGGTAAAGACCTGGGTCATATTAGACCAGAAATACAGGTAAAGACCTGGGTCATATATTCATCAACCCATTCTTAGAGTTAGACTTAAGAATAAATTATAGACTTAGAACCAAGAAAAATACATTGAGGGTTTGAATATATACAGGCTACCACTGGTAAAATTATGTCATTAAGAAAATGTTCTACATAAAGAATGATGTGGATAGAGGCCATTAATTATGTGGATAGAGGAGGTTAATGATGTGGATAGAGGAGGTTAATGTTGTGGATAGAGGAGGTTAATGATGTGGATAGAGGAGGTGGATAGAGGAGGTTCATGATGTGGATAGATGAGGTTAATGATGTGGATAGAGGAGGTTAATGTTGTGGATAGACGAGGTTAATGTTGTGGATAGAGGAGGTTAATGATGTGGATAGAGGAGGTTAATGTTGTGGATAGAGGAGGTTAATGATGTGAATATAGGAGGTTAATGATGTGGATAGAGGAGGTTAATGATGTGGATAGAGGAGGTTAATGTTGTGGATAGAGGAGGTTAATGATGTGGATAGAGGAGGTTAACGTTGTGGATAGAGGAGGTTAATGATGTGGATAGAGGAGGTTAATGATGTGGATAGAGGAGGTTAATGATGTGGATAGAGGAGGTTAATGTTGTGGATAGAGGAGGTTAATGTTGTGGATAGAGGAGGTTAATGATGTGGATAGAGGAGATTAATGTTGTGGATAGAGGAGGTTAATGATGTGGATAGAGGAGGTTAATGTTGTGGATAGAGGAGGTTAATGATGTGGATAGAGGAGGTTAATGTTGTGGATAGAGGAGGTTAATGATGTTGATACAGGAGGTGGATAGAGGAGGTTCATGATGTGGATAGATGAGGTTAATGATGTTGATAGAGGAGGTGGATAGAGGACATTCATGATGTGGATAGATGAGGTTAATGATGTGGATAGAGGAGGTTAATGATGTGGATAGATGAGGTTAATGTTGTGGATAGAGGAGGTTAATGTTGTGGATAGAGGAGGTTAATGATGTTGATAGAGGAGGTGGATAGAGGAGGTTCATGATGTGGATAGAGGAGGTTTATGTTATGGATAGAGGATGTTAATGATGTGGATAGAGGAGGTTAATGATAGGCCTTACACAAAATTAAAGCAATCATTAAACATTTTAATTAAAATAATATTCTTTATTTTGAGACTATCTTTAAAGAATCATTAAATATAAATATGAGCCCTGTACCTATTTCAGCCATGTCCATGATGGACCCAATGCCTGAGATGTGCACGCGTGAATGCTGTGCCAGACCCTGCGCCAAGAACCCCCGCACGGGCGAGTACCACAAGTTCTGTAGTCTCCGGTGCTCTCGTATGCACAAGCAGCGCCTGGACGACGAACCGTTGCCGAGTAAGGAACACTCGTTTGCTTTTTTTATTGTTTTGTATGCAAAACTTTCTAAATCAGGGACTAGAAAAGAAAGAGATAATTAAAGAGTGTTAAAAAAATTCAGGCATTATTTCTACTGCTTTTGGAGTCTGAACGTAAGACCCTTCCCAATGCCAACTATTCTTATTTGTCCTATTTGTGACATTATCTGCAAAATTAAAAAGAAGAAATGAAATATGCAGATCGTAGTGTACTTATGTCAGCAAAAATTCAGCACCATTTCCCTGCTAAAAGATTCTTTCCCCTATTAACCCTTTCCCACTCAGAAGCAACGTGAAAATAGCTTTTGCAACCAGCATTAAACCAGAATAGCCTGCAAGTAACTCGCAGTCTTTCAGGTTTTATGCTGTTTGCTGCTCATCAATAACTAAGGGTTGAAAATGAAGCCTTTAAAGAAAGGTATTTAATAAAATTTAACTTTCTATGGGACTACAAATGTGTCAAAGTAGGTATCTAAGTGGTAACGGGTTAAACTTTAAAATTCCCCTCTCAATGTTAGTTTTACATGTAGAAAAACTTAAATTGGGCAACAATTTACTTAGTTAAGACAAGCAATTTTTATAAAACCAAGTTTCAGCACATTTTGATGTAATACTTTTAGCGAAGAATTAAATAATATTTTATTTCAATGAAGGGAGCAAACATGGTAACATGCTTATCTGAAAAAATTTGCCTGCTTTTTTGTACAACATCCCTTCTAAAGGGCCCTTCTCCAAAGCGTGAAAAAACACAGGGTTTCAATACATCAACTTTAATGAAAATAGATACAAAAGTAGTTTTTTTTCAGCAAATCCCGGAGAAAATATGTTACTGGCCAATATAACGCTTCTAATTGTAGCTGGAGTAAGTCTGTTACTCCCCAAGATATCACTTCTAATTCAGCAATACTGCACAATCCATGTATGTCAGAGATGTACATGGATGTTAGTTGCCAATATATAACTTCTTACTCAGAGATGTTACATTGTTCAGGCATGTCTGAGATGCACATGGATGAGAGAATGGACATACTGCGGGCGCTGGAGATGTCTCGCATACAGTTCCTCCAGGACCAGGGCATACTCAGCCAGGCTGAGAGGTCAGTTAACAACATTCTGAAAAGTATTTGTTTATGTCCCCAGCATAACTGATGGTACCCAGCATTTACTGATGGTACCCAGCATTTACTGGTGGTACCCAGCATTAACTGATGGTACCCAGCATTAACTGATGGTACCCATATTTTTTAACTGATGGTAACCAAGATTTACTGATGCAGAGGGCATATAGTGATCAGCCTGTCCGTCCAAATTTGTTCATCCGCCTTTAAGATTTTAACTCAAAATGGCAGGTTTGGTATTACATCACTCATTCTTTTGACAATGCTTGATTCTTGCATGGATGTTGTATTTAAACATAATCAGCATACCCTCATCACCTGACCTTAGTTCGACCTTCACATTGAGATACTATTAGACCAATTATGAAGGTCAAATCATGATTTACCCAAATTGACCGTTTCGTCCAGCATCTATCCAAATTGACCGTTTCGTTTAGCATCTATCCAAATTGATCGTTTCGTCCAGCATCTATCCAAATTGACCGTTTCGTCCAGGAACTATACTGCTACCTACAAAGCTTTGATTCGTGCATGTTTGTTATTATATGTGAACAAATTTCAACACACATCACCTGACCACATCTTGACATTGACTATTTTTGGCGTAAGACTTCATTTAAATGAGCCAAAAAATCAATACTGACCACTCTTGCACCAGGGGCATCTGCAGTTAATTAAATTCCGCATTTTCATTTGAAGTAATCTGGAAGTGATTATTCAACATTTCTATAAGGTTCAATAGTTCCACAATAATTGCATTGTAACTGTAGACAAATATGGGGGATAAAGGTATGTATTATCAGTAATCAATAAACAAATTGTAAATGGTTTTGGTAATTGACTAGTAATTGAAAGGTTAATGTACTTAAAACAAATGAATGCTTGATATAGCGTTACTTAATATTGCAATAAGAATGTATCTATTTCTGTGTGCGTAGATATGAATGCTTCAATTTGTAAATTGCAATAGTGTTATTTAATTTTACACTAAGAATTTAACTTTACCTGTGTGTGTAGATCTGAAGAACCCTCAAGTAGCAGCAATAACAGGCAGGCATCAAGGGAGGCAACTTACACGCCAAGTGAAACCCTCGATATAGAGATAAGACGTTTGCTGGAGTTGACCTCCCTTTTGGATGGTGAGTGTAAAAGAGCGAATAACTGGGGAACATTTCTTTTATCTGAAACCTTTTCTGCAGTTGTTTGATTGCCTTGGACTGATTGCGTTTTCAGCTTGTCTGCATGAATGTTTTTCTTGTTCCAAGATGAACAATACCAAATAACAGTTTTTAACTAGTCATTTTTTAAATAAGCTTTTTACTTATGATAAAGAAATGTCTTTTACAGACAATTTTAAAAAATGCAGAAAACAAGAGTAAAACCTGATATCAAACAATTTCAAAACTATAATATAATAATATTGTTACTTTTTGCAGCATCATTTGCCTTTTTTTATAAGAAAATGCTCTTAATGTCCTAAAACAAATTCTCCTGTACGTTAAATAATTATAATGATAATTTAGAAAATCATCCAGATTAAAAAAATAATAAACCAGTTTCATAATCATGTCCTTGCATGCTTGTTTTGATTCAGACAATGAGGAGACTGACCTGAAGACCAGTCTAGACCAGTCTGGAGCAGATGATAATGACAGGCCATTCAGTCTGAGTAGATTCGGTGAGAACCAGTCCACAGTTGTGAGCAGGGTACCAAACAAGAGCGTGGAAGACTTGTACCATCCAGATTGCTCAAGTTGTCAGGCAGCGACCAGTCTATCACCATTGGTTACCAACAAGTACCTGCATACCGGGGAACCAGACTTGCCAAGCTCCGAATGCCCGCCGTTCGATGATCTTGAAGTGCTGGGTGCTTGTGGTGGCGTCTCAGTTTCTAGTATTGGTGAGGAAAGTGAAAACCAGTCTGTGGACGATTTCAGTTTGGGCGGTCCAATTTTGCAGAAACTCTTAAATATGGACGCGATTGACAAGTCCAATGGTGAACCGATAGCCTCTTGTAGAAGTTTTGGTCCCATTAAAGATATTTCTGTTTCAAATATTCATATTGATGAGGATGATAAAACGAAGAATTTCATGAAGAAAGACTTCAGTAATTTGTCGAGGAGCAAGCCAAAGGTCGTGGAACACGGAAACGGACGTCTGTTTTCTGCCAACACCCCGGGTGAAGATGAGAAAGTGTTTACTCTCCTTAGCCCAGAGTCAGACTTTTCTGAGTCAAGCTCTAGTGAAGTTTGGGGCTACAGACCCCAACTTGTGCATGAGCCGAAACACATGCATACGCCGGAGACCGATTCCAGCGTCGAAGGTTGCTCATGTGCCGATCTGCCTAATCAAAACAGCTATTACAGACACGATGACACTCTGAGTGAAACAAGCCCTTTGACTGGTGAGGAGGAAAATAAACTGTTGAATCTGATTGGTCAGTCTGAACACGCCTCCACCAATCAGCGATCATTTATCGAACTGACTGAGACCATGTTAAAAATGACTCTAGACATGCAGAATGAGTTAGAATTGGATTCATATACTCAAGTACCGCCTGCTCAATTTTCAAAAGGGTCAGAGGTTATGACTTTTCCAGATGACATCATATCTATAAATAGACAAGTCAGTTTGGCATCTCTTACGGGCATATGCAGTGAAGCAGAAAAAACAGACGACAAACAAGCGGCTGGTCATGGTTGCTCCAAGGAGAATGTCTGTGAATATGTCAATGGAGAAACTCAACAAAATGAAAAAATGGTAGATATTGAAGTTACTCTAGAAAGTGAGGAAAATGAAAATGCTAATGGAATAACTCTAGAAAGTGATCATTTAAGTAGAGTTTTGACAGATTGTGAAGTAATAGATCTTGAATCCCCAGATGCCTTAATGAATGTTGACCCAATAACCATGTACAAAGAGGAAGAGGAAAATTCCTTGCAAAATTCAGGAGATATTTCTCTACTTGAAACTGTTGACGAGGGAACCACTGTTGCTGAAAGTCGGTCAACATATGTTTAATGAGCTTCTCGATGGTTTTAAGTAAACTAAATGTCAATGGTTGAGTGAATAACTTTCAGTAACTTTGAGTTAATATTGAGTTTGTCAATGTACAACATTTACAAACTCAGTTGTCGATAATCATGATGGGCACTTTATCACCATGTTATGTTGGAAAAGCATCCAAAAGAAATTAGTAATACTTATTTTAATTTTTATGGTTATTTAAGGATTATTTTAACTGATTTTTCATTTACACTTGATATATCTAGGGTGTTATAGACCCATGTTTTATTGAAATTTAAAAAAAAACATTATGTACAAACATTTTTATGCCCCCGGTAGGGTGGCATATAGCAGTTGAACTGTCCGTCAGTCTGTCCGTCCATCCTTCCATCTGAAAACATTAACATTGCCCATAACTTTTGCAATATTGAAGATAGCAACTTGATATTTGGCATGCATGTGTATCTCATGGAGCTGCACAGTTTGAGAGGTGCAAAGTCAAGGTTAAGGTAATCCTTCAAGGTCAATGGTCAAAAATAAAAATTCAAGGGATGTAACAAGCTTTAAAGAGAGATAATTTCTATTTATCATTTGGCAGGTTCAGATCATTTTCACAAGGGAAGTAATATTTTATATTACCACCCTTGTTAAAATGATCTGTACCTGCCAAATGATATAATTCAAAGAGATATATTTAAAAAGATATATATAGATCAAAGTGGCGCAGTAGGGGGCGATGTGTTTCTGACAAACACATCTCTTGTTAACACCAGTACATGTGTAGATATTTCATGAAAGTGATCAGGATTTAAAAATCTTAATCTGAACAAGTTGTCATTTTGTTGTTATTGATCTATTTGCAATGATGAGCTTTGGAATATTTGATTCTTGTTCTGATAAAACTGGGCATAATACATGTGCGTAAAGTGTCATCCCAGATTAGCCTGTGCAGTCCGCACAGGCTAATCAGGGACGACACTTTCCGCCTAAACTTGATTTTCTGTAAGGAGGGACTTCCTTGAAACTAAAAATACCATTAAAGCGGAAAGTGTCGTCCCTGATTAGCCTGTGCGGACTGCACAGGCTAATCTTGGACGACACTTTATGCACATGCATTATGCCCAGTTTTCTGAGAACAAGACACATTTGATTCTTGCTTTTATATTTAGGCATGGTTTTGTGTTTCTTAAAAATGAAGTGTTTTTTTTTAATAGCATTTACATTTTAAAGAACACCATTGGTGTAGCTACTGTACCTGATCATAAGTGTTATTTGAACATTGACTGCAAAACTTTAGTTTCTGTATCAGATAAAGAAAGAATTTTAACCCTTTGCATGCTGGGAAATTTGTTGTCTGGTAAAATGTCTTCTGCTGAATTTCTAAAATTAGCATTTTCTTCGATTTTTTTTCCGATACTATCAGAATAGCAAACAGTTTGGATCCATTCTGTGGCATCTCATCGGGATCCACACTGTTTGCAAAGGCCTTCAAAATGCGGTTCCAGCACTGAAAGAGTTAAATAGTAACAACTAATATCGTGAACTTATATTACATATGAGAATATGTGCCATTTAATGCAGGATTATAAGACATAATGGTTATTGCGAGAAATGTAATTTCACATAAATGTGACATGTTAACTCTTTCAGTGCTGGAACCGAATTTTGAAGACCTTTGCAAACAGTTTGGATCCAGATGAGACGCCACTGAACGTGGCATCTCATCAGGATCCAAACTGTTTGCTATTTTGATAGTATTCTTTGAAAAAAATCTAAGAAAATGCTAATTTTACAAAGTCAGCAGACAACATTTTAGCAGAAGACAAATTTCCCAGCATGCAAAGGGTTAAGCGTGTTCTATAGATGGATTTCCTATATATGTATATAGGTTTAGGGTAAGGATGAGGTAAATTTCTAAGAAAAAATATTTTTAATTATACCCCCACAAACAAAGTTTAGGGGGGTATATAGGAGTGAGCTTGTCTGTCGGTCTGTATTAATTGTCCACTCTCTAATTCAAGTTGTTTTCATCCGATCTTCACCAAACTTGTCAGATGTTGTATCTAGATGATGTCTAGGTAAAAAACTAGTTAACTGGGTCACTTAGTGCGTTCTAAACATTGAGCATGGTGTCCGCTCTCTAATTCAAGTAGTTTTGATCCGAGATTCACCAAACTTGGTCAGAAGTTGTATCTAGATGATGTCTAAGCCAATTTCGAACATGGGTCATGGCAGGTAAAAAACTAGGTTACCGGGTCAGTTAGTGCGTTTTAAACATTGCGCATGGTATCCGCTCTCTAATTCAAGTAGTTTTCATCCAATCTTCACCACGCTTGGTCAGAAGTTTTATCTAGATGATGTGTAGATCAAGTTGAACATGGGCCATGCCGGGTCAAAAACTACAAAAACTAGGTCACGGGGTCACTTAGTGCGTTTTAAACATTGAGCATAGTGTCTGCTGTTTTTTGTGAGGACAACATGCAAAATATTCTGTGTCAATGCGGCATGTGGGGGATTTAGTCACGTCTGTGACAAAGCTCTAGTTGAAATTTATTCTTATGTAAATACATGTGTATATTCATATTGTAATATATTCCCATATTCATAAGAATGTATTTTAATTAAACATATTTTATCTTAGAAATTAACTGGACATTCCCTGACCCATAGGTACTGCGCTTAAAGTAGGGATCACCTATAATGGCCATCACTATATTGACATTTGCATAAACTTTACATTACGTTTCAAGGATTGCATACATGTATGTGATAAGACCTTAAATGAGCCTCCCTATGTGAGAAGGGGATTTAATGCATGTGCGTTAGTGTCGTCCCTGATTAGCCTGTGCGGACATTTTCCGCCTTAACTAGATTTTTGCAAAGAAGAGACTTTTGTAAAACAAAAATATAATTAAAGCGGAAAGTGATGTCCCTGATTAGCCTGTGCAGACTGTACAGGCTAATCTGGGACAACACTTTATGATAATCAACAGCTCCAAGAGGATTGATCTCCAATCTGTGATTGTACTTCTGGCAGCAAGATAATCAACAGCTCCAAGTGCTTGTTCTATCCCGAAAACGGTTATAAGGGTGTCTCAATTAGTCTCAATTATCTCAAGGCTTGGGGATTTGAGGCATTTCAGCTAAAATGAAAAGGTTTAACTCCCAAAGGTTTAAACCTAAGATCTGTCCAATGACCACAAATTCTGATGTATTGCTCCTTTCTAGAAAATGAAAGTGTTTGTATTATCTGTGGACTTTTCAATCAGTTGTGTTTGACATTTTTATTTTTACCCTTTCCCACTTGGAAGCAAAGTAAAAATAGCTTTTGCAACCAGCATAAAACCAGAACAGCCTGCAAGTAACTTGCAGTCTTTCAGGTTATATGCTGTGTGCTACGCATCAGTATCTAAGGGTTGAAAATGAAGCCTTAAAAACTTGAATCTAGTAAGAAAGATCTTTAATTTAATTTGATTTTCTTGGCCCTGATATTGGTTCAACGGAATGGGAATACATGTATGCTAGATGTCTCCGTATTGTTTGGGGAATAAAGTGCAATGTCTTTTGTTGTTATGTGTGGTAAGAATTCAAACATGGAATGAATCTGAAATGTCTTATTCATGTTGTTAATGTAGCTGTTTTTATATTTTGTTAATAATGATTATACCATTTACATTATTCTATAACTATGTCATTTTCAGATTTCAGTTCCAAAGGGACATTTTCATTAAGTTTGAATGTATTAAGGCAAAATACAAAAATAGGATACTAAATCCCTTTGTTAATTCATCAAGATAAAATGTATGGGGAATAATACATGTTGTAAGTTTCACTTGAAATATTGTTTCATATATTCTGTTTGGTTTTTAAGTATGTGTGATGTATCGACTGTATCAATATTGTTTTTCCCACATTATTTGTATGTGCCCATTGCTTATGGAACCATTACAACTTGTTGTGTACCTTTTTTGTTCAGTGGTACAATCATGTGGTCAAGTAAAGACGAAAATATTTAACAATAAAAATTGCATTCTATGTTTGATGTTGTATCATAACTTTTATGCATTTTAATTTGTTAAGTATTGTTGTTTGTTTATATGTTCTGACATTTTATATATGCACATAGTATGATGAAACAACTGGCAGATGAATATTAACTACACATTAAACAAGTTATTTATTTGTGTAGTGAAAGTCTCAACTCATATTTGTGGATGTGTTCATTTGTTCTTCTTGAATGGACATACTATGAACTCTACTTGTAACAATATAGCATGTAGTGTTAGATTGCAATTAACAATGCAGAGTCAAAGTGCCTGGCCAGATTCCAGTATATTTCACTTCAACCAGTATATTCCCTTCAGATATTTTGAGCTCAGACATGCATATGCCCTCCAGCACAATTGCCCACCGGGACATTTACAAACCCGCAAATTCACCTTTATATCAGGTGTTAGACTCTTGGTTAAATGCGCATTTTCACTCTCATCATGATTGTTTTGAACTATATTAAATATTATATTTATGTTGCAGCCTATAATTATATTCAACTTTTTTGATGGTATAAAGGTGTAAACCGTTGAACATAGTATTTAGTAAATTTATAAATGCCGTAAAAATCTTGTGGATGTTCACTTTTTTTACTTTTGGTGGTCTACTCTATATCCCTTTGCATGCTGGGAAATTTGTCTTCTGCTAAAATGTCGTCTGCTGAATTTATAAAATAAGCATTTTCTTCGATTTTTTTCAAAGAATACTATCAGAATAGCAAACAGTTTGGATCCAAACTGTTTGCAAAGGCCTTTAAAATTCAGCTCCAGCGCTTTAAGGGTTAAAAAACGCAATTTTGACGGCGTGTTAAGAGTCTGAAACTTAGTTTATGTACAAAATACACTGTTTAAAAGTCCGAATAATTTTCTGCAGATTTGTTCATAGCATGCAAAAACACAAATGTTGATTCTGCAACAAATACAAGTATAAGTGTCAGTAAACTTGTATGTTATTAATTTCATCAAAGGAAACAACAGAAGATTTATGGTCCATTTAAAGATAGTTAATTAATTTTATTAAGTATTGTTAGTTCATATTCATGTGTCGGTTTAAGATAGAGTAAATAAAATATTTATATTAAAATCTTATATCCTTGCTTGAAGAAACTACCAAGTAAATGCCCTTCGATGCAATAAATGTTGCCTTTTTAGCAAAATATGGGTACATGTTCTATTAAAAAATCTAGTTTGAACAAGATTAATATTCTAAATATGGTGTTCAACATACAGCCGGCATAACATTTTGTATAGCTGCTTTTGTTTATTCATATTTATGTACATTCTGTTGAATTTACGTCCCTATGGGAATAACAATGACTTATTTAATTATGTATGCATAATTGTTTGACATTGTGATGATATGTCTGTCTGTCTCTCTCTTTAATTTATATTTTTCTTATCTGACATTATTTGTGTTTGTTGGTATGTATTGAAAGAGTGGAAAACATTCAAATAAATTTGTAATCTCAGTCTTTTCAAGTTATCATCATAAGTATTATAAACAGCATAATTGTCAGCAACATCATTACCATCATCATCGTGATCATAATAAGACACTTAGCATCAGTTTCACAACCTCTATCATCTTTGACTCAATCATCTATATACTTAGCGTAATTATAAGTCTGTCAACAGACTGATAATATTATTTTTTTTCTTTTCTAATTTCACAATTTCTTCTTGAGATGTATTGCAAAACAATATCAAAGCTCCTTTTCTCTTCTGGCTTAATTCTCCCCCGTCATCGGCGGAGGGTTATTGTTTTGGCTTTGTACGTGAGTCTGTCTTTCCGTCAGTCCGGAGCCATATCTTGGAAGTGCTTTGACGCATTTCATTGGAACTTGGTATAAGTATTGTTCCGCCGCCGGCCACCCCTGCCGTGGTGGTACGGTAACGGGACAAGGCTCCAGGCATATGCACGCAGGACCGTTGTTGCACAACAACGATATTTTATATTTGTATGGAAGGATGACGAAGTCCGAGTTCCGGTTAAAACAATTATTTTTCTATTGGGTTCGCATGGTATTCATATAATGGCATTGGTAATTACATAATACAAGTACATAGGTTATATACATTTGATGAATTATAATATTGTCATATCTAGGCATAACTGTCTCTGAGCTCCGTACCCATCATAACAATGGACAAACATGGCCGCTGTTTATTATTATTGTTGTCAGGCAAGTAACTGGTTATTTATTATAACATATACGGAGCAGCTCCGGGTGGAAAAGTGTTAGGAAAGATTGGCCAATGCTCCGGAAAAGTCTGGGTTTATATACCCTATGAATCGCTCCAGATGACTTCATCAAAATTATGACGTGTACGGAGCTCTGTAGAATAAGAATTTTCGGTCATAACCGAGCAACGTTTCGGCGATGTTCATAGCGCACGGAACATGCCGAAGCATATAGTTTGAAGTCAACATGTATATTCAAGGATAATATATTCTTAACAATTATTTATATAACTATAGTAAACCAACATAAACTCCGACATCTTGCTAGTTAGAGTGAAAACAATAGAATATAATTTAACATCCATTATACTGCAAAAGAGGGCGGGAACGCCCATGACGACAATTCGATTCGTCTCGGAATTAGTACTATATTTAGATCGAGGTCTCCCGGACATGCAGGTTGTTTAGCAAATAAAACTACAATTGATTATGCGTAGTAGCATTTCATGACGAAAGCTTTCTAACAGTATATATATGGATACTAGGATGATGCACGCCAAATGGCAGTGTACACCATCTGTTAATAACGGAGTTATGGCCCTTTGTATCTTGAAAAAAAAATGCTTTTTTGAGTATCAAATATAACACTTTTGTGTCCAGAAGCATATTGGCGGGGGATATCAATTCAACGAATTTGCATTTTAAGCAGATAAGAAAACGTAACTCTGTATTGTATAAGTACAGTACAAGAAGAAGAAGAGTTATCTCTATAAAAATGATAAAGCAGGGCTGTAAACAGTCTACGTAATTATGACAACCACTTTTATCATCAACTTCATCATCATAAGGTAATAGTTATCACTGCTACATCTGTCATCAACATCGTCATCATAAAGTGATATATATCACTGCTACTTCTGTCATCAACACCGTCATCATAAGTTGAAAGATATCACTGCTACTTCTATCATCAACATCATCAGCATAGGGTGAAAGATATCACTGCTACTTCTGTAATCAACATCATCAGCATAGGGTGAAAGATATCACTGCTACTTCTGTAATCAACATCATCAGCATAGGGTGAAAGAATCACTGCTACTTCTGTAATCAACATCATCAGCATAGGGTGAAAGATATCACTGCTACTTCTGTAATCAAAATCATCAGCATAGGGTGAAAGATATCACTGCTACTTCTGTAATCAACATCATCAGCATAGGGTGAAAGATATCACTGCTACTTCTGTAATCAACATCATCAGCATAGGGTAAAAGATATCATTGCTACTTCTGTAATCAACATCATCAGCATAGGGTGAAAGATATCACTGCTACTTCTGTAATCAACATCATCAGCATAGGGTGAAAGATATTCACTGCTACTTCTGTAATCAACATCATCAGCATAGGGTGAAAGATATCACTGCTACTTCTGTAATCAACATCATCAGCATAGGGTGAAAGATATCACTGCTACTTCTGTAATTAACATCATCAGCATAGGGTGAAATATATCACTGCTACTTCTGTAATCAACATCATCAGCATAGGGTGAAAGATATCACTGCTACTTCTGTAATCAACATCATCAGCATAGGGTGAAAGATATCACTGCTACTTCTGTAATTAACATCATCAGCATAGGGTGAAATATATCACTGCTACTTCTGTAATCAACATCATCAGCATAGGGTGAAAGATATCACTGCTACTTCTGTAATCAACATCATCAGCATAGGGTGAAAGATATCACTGCTACTTCTGTAATCAACATCATCAGCATAGGGTGAAAGATATCACTGCTACTTCTATAATCAACATCATCAGCATAGGGTGAAAGATATCACTGCTACTTCTGTAATCAACATCATCAGCATAGGGTGAAAGATATCACTGCTACTTCTGTAATCAATATCATCAGCATAGGGTGAAAGATATCACTGCTACTTCTGTAATCAACATCATCAGCATAGGGTGAAAGATATCACTGCTACTTCTGTAATCAACATCATCAGCATAGGGTGAAAGATATCACTGCTACTTCTGTAATCAACATCATCAGCATAGGGTGAAAGAATCACTGCTACTTCTGTAATCAACATCATCAGCATAGGGTGAAAGATATCACTGCTACTTCTGTAATCAACATCATCAGCATAGGGTGAAAGATATCACTGCTACTTCTGTAATCAACATCATCAGCATAGGGTGAAAGATATCACTGCTACTTCTATCATCAACATCATCAGCATAGGGTGAAAGATATCACTGCTACTTCTGTAATCAACATCATCAGCATAGGGTGAAAGATATCACTGCTACTTCTATCATCGCTTGCATAGTCTGGACCAGGATATTGGTAATTAAAGACATATGTGAGTAATGCCTCAGTCACAAATAATCCGGTCGCCGCCCGATGTGTCCGATCTCCAGGCATCGGGAAGACTGGACACGTCCGAGCCGTCCGCCGTCCTATGAGTGACAAAGTTTAAAACCTCAGTCACAAATAGACACCGATCAGCGGCCGACGTTTTTTTCCGCTCATCGGGCAGGCGCCGGCCGATGATCTCACGCACATCGGGTCATTTTGTAGCATCGGGCGGCGTCCGGATTAATTTTGTATGTCACAGTTTGTTTTACCCGACATCGGGCCCGGGAAGGAATCGAGTTGAGATCGAAAAAAGATCGGACGATCAACGAACGGTTATCGCCCGGCATGCGCCTGACATTGGATTACAATTTTAATCAGGTCGCCAGCCCGATGAGCGGAAAAATACGTCGGCCGCTGATCGGACGATGATCGGTGTCTATTTTTGACTGATGTATTAGGTCTGTTTTGTAGCATTTGTTACAAAGACTGGAACATGCATGGGTATTGATTGTTCACATTATGGTTGGCAAACAACTCTTGTTTTTGTGTCAAGTGAAATAAAGCAGGAACACCCATGCCATGCAGGGACATTACTCATTTCTAAATTATTTCTTAGTAAAAAAACAGCAATCTGGAGCACTGCAACCAATTTCATAAATCTGGATATAACTCTTGTTTGGTTAGCGATTGTATTAACAAATAGATATTCAAACAGGTGAGCATTTTGGTTACGTTTTGGATAAGATTTAGCCAAGGTCTTTGACTTTGGTTATCTTTATAGTTTATACGAATTATGGTTATCTTTTGGATTAGCTCAAATTATTCATATTTATACAATAGTCAGGAATCAGCAGCGGCTCTATGCTAAATGATGTCATGAGTTTGAACTAAGTCATAGTCAGAATCAGCAGCGGCTCTATGCTAAATGATGTCATAAGTGTGAACCAAGTCATAGTCAGAATCAGCAGCGGCTCTTTGCTAAATGATGTCATAAGTGTGAACCAAGTCATAGTCAGAATCAGCAGCGGCTCTATGCTAAATGATGTCATAAGTGTGAACCAAGTCATAGTCAGAATCAGCAGCGGCTCTATGCTAAATGATGTCATAAGTGTGAACCAAGTCATAGTCAGAATCAGCAGCGGCTCTATGCTAAATGATGTCATAAGTGTGAACCAAGTCATAGTCAGAATCAGCAGCGGCTCTTTGCTTAAGGATGTCGTGAGTATGAACTAAGTTATAGTCAGTATGAGCATCTGCTCCATGCTAAATGATGTCATGAGTTTGAACTTACTGATAGTCAGAATCGCAAGCGGCTCTATGCTTAAAGATGCCATTGTAACCTTTATCATAACTAATGATCTTATATTGCTAAAATTGATTTTTTAAAAGTATGATTTTTTTTCTCATTTTAACAAATGTGTTCATTAATCATTCTGATTGCAAATTGAACGCCAATTGAAACACAAACTATATTTGTGTCACTCATTAATTATATATGGGTGTATTTATTTATACAAGAATTATAGATACTAACACATGAAGTCTCTGAGGATGACTATAGATCTTTCTTGTTAATAAAAATATTTATTGGCAGATTGATATCTCGTTGTTAACTAGATTTTTTTATCTATGTTTTGGTGAAAATAACAATCACTCATTTCCATTATTAAAATTATTATAATTATCTATAAATAAATCATGTAAAATCGCTCCTCTATAAGATGTTCTCAAATTGTGTAACTATGTTGCAAACAAATAAAAAACAACAACATGCAATTGAATTAAATAATTGTCTTGTGGTGATTTTTTCTTCGTTCAAATTTACTATTTCTTTGGGTTACATAAACCGCTTTTCTTTCCTAACATATAGTCCGCGATCTACGTTATGGTTTTTAATTGTATTTTCAACATTATGGCAATATTTAAATTTTATTTAAAATAAATACAAATTATGAAAAAAATTCATGACAAGCGTTCAGTTTAACTTGATTATTTTGGTGAGGCCCCAGTTTTTGTCTACATGCGCTTCCTTTTCCGGTTGAAGTCGTCAAAATGGTGAGAGCATGTTTTCGATGTCTATAAGTTTTAACAAATTGCGTTCATTTTTCAACATGATTTAAAGTTACAAAATGCTATATACATACGCTATGTAATATTTAACGCGAGTGACATTTATTTAAATTAATGAAACTGCTCCATAATTTTGTTTGTTGAGAAGAAATACTCACGTGGGTCTGTTTACAGCAACAAGTTGTGGGTGGGGTAAGATTTAATATAAATCGTTTGTACGTTTGAATACAGACTCAGAAGAGACGAAACAACGGTCGCAACAAGAAAGGGCGCGGTCATGTGCAGGCCGTCAGGTGCACCAACTGTGCCAGATGTGTACCTAAAGACAAGGCAATAAAGAAATTTGTCATCCGCAACATTGTCGAAGCAGCGGCCGTGCGAGATATTTCTGATGCCAGTGTTTATGATGGTATGCCTTATTGCATTTTTTATTATTAAATTTGGTTAGATAAATTAATAACTAGCCAGTTTTCATTCTAAAATGAAAATATATGAATATCAATTGAAACATTAACAATTTTACCAGGCCTCATTCATATCCAATTATCCACACATGCGAAATGTCCTGGACTTGGTGGGACCAACAGTCCCACTTTTGGGGTATATGTCCCACCACCCAGATGAGGCCAAAAAGAAAAATAGTTGTGTTTCAGGTCACCTCCTGAAAAAAAGTAGGGTCGGTAGGTAGGAAAAACTTATTATTATTTAAAATTCTTTTTATTTTTCATGTTTTCCATAAATCAGTGTACAGTGTTGAACACTGTTCTAATATCTAAATATAGCAGTTTGGATCAGTTATATCAAATATTTGTTGTTAGATATTTCACACAATGTTAACTCTTTAACATCTGAAGGTGAACATTTTCATTTTGCTGCAGACTACTTTTAGTTCTTTAAAATTGTGAAAAACCTTTTATATGTAAATAGTTCTAAAAAGTAATGTTGCAAAAGGAGGTAGTACTTTTGATAAGCAATTTCTTCAATAAGAATTTAAAGACTTTGTTCCGGCATGATGAAAACATTTGTTCAAATTGACGGACAAAATGGACGACGCCATGTTTACAATCAAACGGAACGCCGGATATCAATTTTGCGGGAAAAACAGGCTGGTCCCCCGATTGCACAATGTGTATAATATAAAGTGTTCGCGGCGACAGGATGTTATTTTGCAGGTCACAATACAATTATTCTGGTAATCGCCGAATTCGACCGGACGGAGATGGACAAAAATCGCCGAACTCGGAACTCCACGGGGAAAAAATTAACAAAAAAGGCAAATATTGGAAAATAAGTTTTTGGGTCGGCCCCAAAAAGATAGGGTCGGTCGGGTGACCTGAAACACAGCTATTTTTCTTTTTGGCCTGAGACAATTTGTCCCAACATTTGTAAAAAAGCTACATAATTATTAATTCAAAATATAATTCACTGTTACTCACTACTACCTTGTGTCTTCTAGGGACTTTCAATGGCTCTTACAGCTAGTTGACACCTCTAAACTTCTTCAATTTTAATATCTCCGGTCTGATTTTTGTTTGTTGTAAATGTCACAAGTTATTTAAATTTGCTTTAATTAATACACTTTTGATATGTCGAAATGCTAGTCCAACCATAAATTCATAATGTCAAGTTGAGTCTTGAAAGAATTTACAGTATCACATTTCACAATGTCTTGTGGTAAGTTGTTCCAAACTGAGATTGTGCGATGTCTGAAAGAATGGAGGCGAACTCACAGGAGGGAATCCCGTATTTTTTATATATATATTTTTTGTATATATGCTATAATAGAAACAAGATGTGCAACTTCATTTGCCGAAAAACTACACCATCTTAACTGTAAACCATGTAACTCAACAATTTTTAACGAATCAACTACACACCGGTTGTTTCCAGATGATTACTTAAGAATGCTTACGCCTAGGTTCATGAAACTTCGTAGGTACATTGATCATGACTGGCAGATGACCCCTATTGATTTTCAGGTCACTAGGTCAAAGGTCAAGGTCACAGTTACTTGAAACAGTAAAATGGTTTCCTGATGATAACTCAAGAATAATTAGGCCTAGGATCATGAAACTTCATAGGTACATTGATCATGACTGGCAGATGACCCGTTATGATTTTCAGGTCACTATGTCAAAGGTCAAGGTCACAGTGACAAAAAATGTATTCTTACAATGGCTGCCACTACAACTGACAGCCCATATGGGGGGCATGCATGTTTTACAAACAGCCCTTGTAAGAAAATATTTTGTCATTATTGCATCAACTTAATTTTGAAGTTAGTTGATGATTTACTGAATAAAAACAGTGCTCGATGCGCACACATTGCATAACACGATTTACACATGTTCAATTTGGGCCTCTGTACAGATAGGATGTCAAATAGAGGAATGCCCCACATTTCAGTTTGTGGAGTCATCAGCTTAGTGCAACTATATGTTTACTTCTGAATGTGGAGAACGTTTGTGTTAATCAAGTATTAAACACATTTATCGTCAATATTGGCCAGAAATTGAGAGGTTTGTTTTATGTAAAATACTGATTACTGACTACAGTGAAGGTGGTATGATTGATTGTTTTATGTGTCGCGCTTTTTGGTCAAATGTCTAGACATTTTTATGGAATGTCCACATTTGGACCTGAAAAATTCAGGCATGTACGTCATATCTGTTATTGTGAAGTATATTTTTATGCCTCCACAAAGGTTGAAGTCATAACGCATTTATTTTCCATCCATACCACTATAACATTCAGAAGCATGTGTTTTAAACTCCTTAATTGTTGTTTGACTCACAAATATGCAATGTGGGGAAAGAAAAATAAAGATCCAACATTCTGTAAGTAATTGTAAGTAATTGCTGCTGAACAGACCTTTGAAAAATCCTTTGGCAAATGCTACATGGCAGATTGTTGAGGTATATTTAAATGTAAATTCCTTTTTTCTCAACTGAAGGTAACTAACAGGATATGAACACACAAAAACATGAAAATATGGCTTTTATGCCCTGGATCGAATGATCGGGGGTATAATGTTTTTTGCCTGTCTGTCATTGTATGTATCACAAAACTTTAACCTTTGTCATAACTTTTGCAATATTGATGATACCAACTTGATATTTGGTATGTATGTGTATTTCATGGAGCTAGCCTGCACATTTAGAGTGGTGAAAGGTCAAGGTCATCCTTCAAGGTAAAAAAATAAAATAATTTCAAAGCGGCGCATTAGGGGGCATTGTGTTTCTGACAAACACATCTCTTGTTAAACAACTTGAAAAGTTGTTAATTTTACACAGCAAAAGAGTAATCTTGTCAGCCTTTAAAACAGTAGCCTTTGTTTGTTTAAAAATACAACTTCTTAAAATGATGACAATAAAAGAAGGAATCGGTTTAGTTTTAATTTGAGAATCAAGATGTCCTGTTACCCCCAGAGTGTTTTATCTTTAATTTTTCTTCAAAATAGGTGTCTAAACAACATTCAGTGTCCCAGATAATTATTTGGGAAATAGGGTTTTCACCCATTGATTTTGAAAAATAGGGTGATTTCATACTTGAAATAGGGTGAAATGAGTAATACAAATTTGTATCTTACAATCATTGCTTCTTTACTTATGTTGAAACTGTACACCTGTATTGCTGCAATAAAACTGTAAACTATCATAATTAACTGATTCTGCACTTACTGGCTATTGCTTTCTTGGTTCCAAAAAGTTTGCCATCAACTGATATTTTGGCGCAACAATCGCGGACGTCTTTCGACTGCTCGTATATATACATTTGTATTACGAATCGTAATAGAAACTGAAAAAACAGATGCTTTATAAATACATGCACAATGAGCGACGGATAATAAGTCTGATTGAAAACGCATGTATGTCGTCGTAAATAATTTGGTCAGGCGCAAATTTAACTATGAAATCTAGTCTGCACGGTGTTTGAGTAACTTTGACTGTTTTCCTGCTCCGTCATCCAGGCCCTTGCTAAATGAAAGCCTCGCAGCATTACGATTATAATTCCATAGAGAAAATACCGAAAATGAGCACAGCATTTTCAATAGAAGCTATTGTATCCTACACATGTGATTTGACGAATTTGCATACAAGTCAAATTGGTTGAATTTTCAATACGCATGATATTGTATTTCTTTGCCTTTTTAAACATTTTCATAAGGTGAAAGACGCAGATACGCAGCTTATCTGGGGCACTGACCATTGTCAACTTGTTGTCCCCTACCGGTTTTACCGGAGGAGACTTATGGTTTGCGCTCTGTGCGTCTGTCTGTGAGTCTGTCTGTCTCACTTTTCTGGATCTTGCAATAACTTAAAAGTTCTTAATATTTGTTCATGAAACTTGCAACATGGATAGATGGCAATATGGACATTATGCACGTCATTTAATTTTGTTCCTACGTCAAAAATTTTGGTTGCTATGGCAACAAAAAAAATCTGAAAATGGTGGAATTTCTGACAATGGTGGAGCCGGTAGGGGATCATATTGCTTGACAATAGCCTTGTCTTTAATATGACTGGTATGCATCTCATTATGAGTTTTCTTTTTTCAGTTTATGCCCTGCCTAAGCTGTATGCCAAGCTGTTGTACTGTATCTCGTGTGCAATTCACTCCAAGGTAGTGAGGAACAGGTCCAGGGAAGCCCGTAAAGACAGAACTCCACCCATCCGATTCAGGCCAATCAGGGTATGCATACAAATTCAACTGATTCCAAATGATATATTAATTTACCTTCCAATACCAAAGGACCCTGTCTGTTTGAGAAGACTATTGCTCTGCATGCTCTGCTCAGTTTATGTTCATCATTTTTGGGCTTCTGTGAGGAGTAATTTTGGATATCTCTTAATTCAATCAAATGAATGACAAGAAAATAAATTCAAAATAATTGATCTGGTTTTCCGCAGCTGAGCTTCTTTTCTTTATTAATGAGTTATTATAAAAAATAACAGAATTGTGCTTAGACTCATTTAACTGAGCTTTTGTGATCGCTTTTTGTCCGTCGTCTGTTGTGCGTTGTGCGGCGTCAACATTTGTCTTGTTAATTTTCTAGAGACCACATTTATTGTCCAATCTTCATGAAATTTGGTCTGAACATTGGTTTCAATAATGAGTTCGAAAATGGTTAAGTTTGCTTGAAAAACATGACTGCCAATGGGCGGGGCATTTTTCCTTATATGGCTATAGTAAAATCTTATTAACACTAGAGGCCACATTTATTGTCTGATCTTCATAAAACTTGGTCAGAAGATTCATCCCAATAATATCTTGGACGAGTTTGAAAATGATGCCGGTTGGTTGAAAAACATGGCCGCCAGGGGGCGGGGCATTTTTCCTTATATGTCTTTAGTAAAACCTTGTTAACACTCTATAGAGGCCACATTTATTGTCCAATATTGATGAAATATGGTCAGAAGATGTGTCTTAATGATATCTTGGATGAGTTCGAAAATGGTTACGTTTGCTTGAAAAACATGGCTGCCAAGGGGCGGGGCATTTTTCCTTATATGGCTATATAAGGCTAAAGTCAAATCTTGTTAACACTCTAAAGGCCACATTTATCGTCAGATCTTCATGAAACTCGGTCAGAAGATTCATCCCAATAATATCTTGGACGAGTTCAAAAATGATGCCGGTTGGTTGAAAAACATTGCCACCACGGGGGCGGTGCTATTTTCCTTTTATGGCTTTAGTAAAACCTTGTTAACACTCTAGAGGTCACATTTATTTTCCGATCATCATGAAACTTTGTCAGAAGATTTGTCCCAATGATATCTTGGATGAGCTTGAAAATGGTTGCTTTAAAAACATGGCCACCAGGGGCAGGGCATTTTTCCTTATATGGCTATATATGGCTATAGTAAAACCTTGTTAACACTCTAGAGGCCACATTTATAGTCCAATCTTCATGAAATTTGATCAGAAGATTGGTCTCAATGGTATCTTGGATGAGTTTGAAAATAATTATGTTTGCTTGAAAAAAATGGCTTCCTAGGGGCGGGGCATTTTTCCTTATATGGCTATAGCAAAATCTTGTTAACACTCTTAGAGGCCACATTTACTGTCCGATCTTCATGAAACTTGGTCAGAAGATTCATCCCGATAATATCTTGGACGAGTTAAAAAATGATGCCAGTTGGTTGAAAAACATGGCTGCCAGGGGGCGGGGCATTTTTCCTTATATGGCTATAGTAAAACCTTGTTAACACTATAGAGGCCACATTTATTTTCTGATCTTCGTGAAACTTGGTCAGAAGATTTGTCCCAATAATATCTTGTTATCTCAGGTGAGCGACTTTGGGCCTTTCAGGCCCTCTTGTTCAATTACTTTGTAACAACTGTACAGTTACTTTGTACTTAGCCTGTCAGGGTTTTACACTCATGACAAATTTTAGGGGTCCCTAGGACTCTAGTTAATAATTTTCAGGGGTCCTGTCAATAAAAATGGGAGTCCCAATATAACTTGAGTTACAAGCAGTGAATGTATGCTAAATATGCTGGCTGTGTCAAAGTCAATTAGTTAAAAGTATAGTAATAAATTATTTATGTAAACAACAGCCGAGATTTAACATACACCTATTAAATTAAAAATTGTATTTATTTTTATAGTTTAATCTTGCTTGCCAGATAATAAGCTATCGTAACCTCAGTAAGCTTTTCTTTCATAGCGTCATTAATAGCTTTCATTTACGGAACGTAATATCAATTCGGGACTTTGCACCTAGCAACAGCAGGTGCGCGATAACTCGTTTGGTCGATAAATCAACAAGCGAGACAACTCGTACATCCTTCTAGAAAATTACGTACTGCAGTTGTCTTTCAGAGCGTCTTGTTAAAATTACAAGAAAGAATACGTCAAAATGAGTGTGCGTCCCATGGGACGCAAATTAACAAATATGATGGGTCCTGACTGGCATTTTATGCGTATTTGACGCAGAATATCGCGTCCCGTAAAACCCTGGCCTGTAACAACAATTAAGTTTAAGATAACGGTATTTTTATGCCTTACACATCTATTTACCTGTCCCTCTCTATGAAGGTAACCAAAAAATTGAATTATATAAAATCAAAAACACTTAATTTTGACATTGACATACTTTTAGACTTGGACTAATTCAGATGGTTCAAATTCTTGGTTAACCCAAAATGAGTTGTTACTTCAGATGTAAATAATGTTTCCACAAAGCTTTCATACTTGCATAGATGATGCTCAAAACATTTGTCAACAGACACACGTCACCTTACCACACTTCAACCAATGGCATTTACCTATGTTCGGGCTTTTTAATAAAAAACTTGTTACCGCAAAATGTCTAGCTTCAATATGCCATGTTAAAAAGCTTCTATACTTTCATGGATGTAATCTATCTATTAATGCTCAAAACCAAAATAGAAGGGTAAACAAGTCTGAGATAAAAATTCACTTTTGTAAAAAAAAAAATTCACACACATTTTGATAATTATTTGTAAACAAAACTGCTATGAGTTATTATGTTCATATACGAAGCACCTATGCCCCTGATTTAATGAGCATTTGTTTTATTTCCTAATTATAACAAACATATGTATGTGTATTATAATAATTATATGTAAACAAAGTAAGCTGCTATGATTTATTATGCTCAAGTTGGTTGCTTTCCTGTTCACAGCAGGATGGACCCGGAGGGCCCACCAAGCCAGGCACCCAGGGTGAGCGAGGTGCACCGCGCACATAGGACACGGGACACCAACGTCTTCTTTCTCTGTACAGACTGTGCTACACAATAAATTAACACACACCTGTGCAGTTGATGGCTCTGTTGTTAATTATTATGTTGCAATTTGTATTAACAGGACTCACAATGACAAGATAGGTTTTAAGCCCGGGGGGGGGGGGGGACTTCCCAACTTTAAGGCTAGGGATGTCCTGCTAAGACTTCGGAAATGTGACCCATTTTTATACTGGAACTTTGATAAAGTAGACCCATTTTGATACAAGATTTTTTTTTAAGCATACCCCTTTGTATACGATATCATTGAGAAAGTGGACCCATTTGAATACAAGAATTTTTATAAACTGGACCCATTTCAATTCTAGAATTTGATAAAGTGGACACAGTCAAGTTTCTGCATCTTTCCCGCTACTGAAATTTACTGTTTGATACCAATTTATATACAAGAATGACATTTATCATACCCATTTTGATACTGATACTTTCAAATCTATATGCATTTATATACAAGCAATTTCTGATTTCAATACCCATATCTATACTTAGATGCTCAAATACCCATATCTATAATTTCAGTCGAAAAACACACCCCATATAATCGGCACACCCGTATATAGGAAGTTACCACCCAGTGGAGAAGTTAATTTTTAGCTCACCTGAGCATAACGTGCTCATGTCGAGCTTGTGTGATCGCCTTTTGTAAGTCGTGCGTCGTCAACATTTTGCCTTGTGAACACTAGAGGCCACATTTATTGTCTGATCTTCATGAAATTTAGTCAGAACATTTGTCCCATTGATACCTCGACTGAGTTCGAAACTGGGTCATGCTGGGTCAAAAACAAGTTTTGAAAATTGCATAAGTGCACTTATTTTCAACTGATTTTCAAACAAAATAGATTTTTAGCTCGACTATTATATATGAAATATATATTGTGGAGCTATCCTAGTCACCCCTGCGTCAACGTTAGCGTGCAAGTGTTAAAGTTTTCGTACTACCCCAAATATTTTCTTTGTCCCTATACATATTGCTTTCATAATATGCATACTTGTTTACCAACACGACCCCAACCTATAAACAAGAGCAGACAACTCTATCAAGCATTTTGTCATAATTATGGCCCCTTTTCCACTTAGAATATGCAGCAAATGTTAAAGTTTTTCGTACTACCCCATTTATTTTCATTGTCCCTTGACAAATTGCTTTTATATTTTGCATTCTTGTTTACCAACATCACCCCAGCCTATAAACAAGAGCAGACAACTCTATCAAGCATTTTGTCATAATTATTGCCCCTTTTATACTTAGAATATGCATATTATTGATAAATCTATGTTTGCGTACTACCCCAAATATTTCCTATATCCTTTGACATATGGCTTTTATATGTTGCATACTTGTTTACCAACATGACCCCGACTTATAAACAAGAGCAGACCACTGTGTCAAGCATTTTGACATAATTATGGCCCTTTTTACACTTAGATAATTGAACATTTTGCTTAAATTGCCATAACTTCTTTATTTATGATCACATTTTATTATGACTTTGACAAAACAACTCTTACCTGAATACCACAATGGATTCCAACCAAACAATAACCCACGCCCCTTCCCAGAATCCCTCCGCCCCAACCTCCCCCCCCATTTTTTATGTCCCCCAGTCTTAACTGGGGGACATATTGTTTTAGCCCTGTTGGTTTGTTTGTTGGTTTGTTTCCGTCAAACTTTAACATTTGCCATAACTTTTTGCAATATTGACGATAGCAACTTGATATTTGACATGCATGTGTATCTCATGGAGCTGCACATTTTGAGTGGTGAAAGGTCAAGGTCATCCTTCAAAGTCAAAGGTAAAAAAACTTTGGGGGGGGGACATAGTGTTTTACAAACACATCTTGTGTTCAATTAAGCTGATAATGATTGCCTCCATTAAATGACATTGAAAACTACTAATGCACACATTGAATTGTATGATTAAATCATTTATGCCTAGTGTCTAGAAAAAAGGCCTTGGCAAACAGTCAAAACCCAGATGAGACGCCGCATCGGTCTACGCTGTTTGCTTAAAGGAATTTCTGTAAGAAATATTTTAAATATAGAAAAAAATATACTACCACATCCCTAATTTTAGAAATAAATTGATCCAATTTAGGATGGGAGAGTCCACTAGGCATAAATGGGTTAAATATTGAAAGGAAGACATTTTGTTATGCAAACATGGTGACGGATTCAGACTTATATAGTTTTACACTATTTATATACTTGAATTCTGTAATAAATAGTTGCGGATTGTCTCACATACTGCATTCATAGGCGCGGCAGGACCTTATAAACTTCGAAATGCACACATTTGTTTCATTAGAAATAATTTTTAAAAATGCACGTGTTTATGTTAAACTCATAAACAACATAACAAACACGATTAGTTGTTCCCATATTAAGGGAAACATAATCGAATGTAGTACTCATGATTATTGCATTATTTACGGTTAACACATGTCTTGAGTTATAGCATAAGTAACAGTTCTACTTTACGCTGAATAACAATCTCTGAAAAACACATCCCAAGCCACGCTCTGGGAAAACGGGGTTTAATGCATGTGCGCAAATCGTCCGAAATACGCTCTAGGCTTATGAGGGGCGACTCTATCCACCTAAACTGGATTTTCGTTTGAAAGAAACCTCTTTAAAACGAAACAGTCCATACAAACGGTGTTCAGTGATCGAAACCAATTAACAGTTGAGTAATCGAACATAGTTAACTGTGCACGTTTAATTTACCGGTATTCAATACAAAGCGGACATTAAATACATATCGTGTAACATTATAAATGCTGTAAGTCAATTGTGGTATTTAACTGCAAATGACAAAATTCTGCAAGTAACCCGTTTTCTTTAGTAATTACCATGACCAAGTCAGTTCAGTTTTTAGAAGGGTGTGTTCAAATAAAGTATTATTTATTTAAACTATCATTGCCAATATTACTACGCTGTTGATGGACATATGTATGCATGTGACGTCAGTCGAGGTTTCTCATATAATTACCATAAAATATACGTTGGAATACATGGTTATGTCGTTGTCTTTTAAAGTGTACACTAAATAAGAACATGCGGCTAACGTATTCGTGTTATATATTCAACGGTGTTTAAACCGTCCGTACAGATTTCACAGGCTAACAGCTTATCCTTGCGTCGCGACCATGGACCGATGTCCACTTTGTTGCGGAACCTTCCACAAGCCGAAGCTTCTTCCGTGCCTGGATACCATGTGTTTCACGTGCCGTGATGAGTACGTGCTAAGGCGCGAGCGCATCAGGGACCTTCCCGTGCCTTTTGTGTGGCTTGGAACTTTCGGTACAGGAAGGCGGCCTTTGCAAATTCAACGTTAACCAGAACATCAAGGTGGAACAGACAATCGAGCCAGCCCTGGCGGCCCCGGACAGTTCCGTGCCGTGCGAGTTGAAAATGAGCTAAGGGCCGCTTAGTATGTATTATATAGAAGTATTTGTTATGTATTTTTGTTTATCGGCAGACCATGAACAACGATTCGGATGTTTCTGATGTGTAGAAATGTAACCGTCTTTGCTGCTTGAACTTCATTGTGTGATAGATTATGCGATTTCAAAATGCGCGTGGTTAAATCAAACAATATACATGCATACACAATTTATGCCAAAGAGCAGTTCTCACACAGTTTGTGATTCGTTATAATATGAGCCGTTCTGGGGAAACTGAGCTTAATGCATGTGCAGTCCGCATGGTTAATCAGGGACGACACTTTCCGCTTTTATGGAAACTTTCGTTATAAGGAAGTCACTTCTTAAAGAAAATCAAGCTTAGACGAAAAGTGTCTTCACTAATTAGCCTGTGTGGGCTGCACAATCTTATCTGGCAAGACACTTGACGCACATGCATTAAGTCCAGTTTTCATAAAACGCGACCCCTATATTGCCTAGTGCATATTTATTGGTAATATAATTATCGAGATATTCATTC
Organism: Dreissena polymorpha; assembly: GCF_020536995.1. Taxonomy (NCBI): domain Eukaryota; kingdom Metazoa; phylum Mollusca; class Bivalvia; order Myida; family Dreissenidae; genus Dreissena; species Dreissena polymorpha. Next base: position 74,453,749 of record NC_068364.1, read on the forward strand.
ATGCTACTACTTTTGAATACAATCTTATTAAAGTGGTTTCTTATAACCATATAATAAGGATGTTTTTTAATTACAGTCGGAAACGGTAAACTACTCCTAAATAGTTTCCATACCATAAAAAGCACATTATATCAACGGTTATCGTCAGAACCCATACGCTAGACAAGTATTTCCCATACGTCCGTGTTTCCAAAAATACCAGTGTTTCCTAAACGCAAGTGTTTCCCATACGTCAGTGCGTCCCATACGCCAGTGTTTCCCTCTCCACAATACCCATACGCCCGTATTCCCCCATAACCCATACCATAGTGTTACCCATACGTCTGTGTTTCCCATTGGCAAGTTTTTCACATTCATCCAGGTTTCCCACCCCCAGATGTGCGAAGAGAAAAAGGACGCCAACCAGCGCTGCCTTGACTGCGAGCAGAACTTCTGTGGAGCCTGTAGCCGGGCACCCCTGCGCCTGAACATGGTTTGAAATCACGCCCTGGTCAACCTTTCCGGGAGAGAGGGAAGGCACTTCATAATGACCACTGGTGGGCGGTCGGTTTCACAGTTGCAGGTCTTCTCTCCAAAGATTGTGTTTATGTACAGGGGCATAGAACAGCTGTTGGGTGCATGTATGCACGGGAGTAGTACCATCAAATATCTCTTTTTAAGTGTGAGCACGTGCAAATCCAACTATTGACATATAACAAGTTTTAACCTCACATTTACTCTGATCACGGACTCTAGACGACAATATACGCTCCGTGATCTGATAGAATATGCCGTTTCTGAGACAATTCTATTTAAACATTTTATAGTAAGAAGTGCATGCAGAGTATAGTGCGTTCAATTTATTCATATACGACACATGATTACATATATAATCAGATAAACAAATAAAGGGAAGTTTATAATGAATATTAACTACATATACTACATAAAAACAACACACTTTATTGTCACATTGGGTAGGTTACTTAAACACTGAAAAACAGAATATATGGACAATAATTGTAGTGACGTAGTTAAGTTGCGTATACAACTCTAGAAGGACGAGTAACAAGAATTAATCCGTGAGAGAAAAAAGACCAAAACACGAATTCGTTAACAATAAACTCTTCACCCGTGTTTCGATAAGTATATACGTCATGAAGTTGTATAAATTCATGATAATAATTATACAGTAAGGTAAAAGCTCATTTTTTACATTAAAGGGTGTTGTATACAGCTTTTGCATTTGTTAAATCTAGCGAGAATCATTTAATAATTTATATAAGCGAATTTGGCGTCAGCACAAAATTTTAAGAAAACGAAAGAAAAGAACAATTCCAAATTGTTCATTTTTTCGTGTTTATAACTCAACATAGCTCTGAATAATTATATCAATTTCAAATGATGAATCGAATGTCACTTGTCAATTTTGTAAACGTCCTTAGTATTATAGCTCTCCAGAGTTATTTTCATATTGAATCTGTGAAAACCTGTTTGATTATTGTCACTTTGATAAAATGGTGCTCCAGGAAAGAGAGATTTGACCGTTACTGCTTAATTGCTTGATTTCGCATTGCGTAATGTCAATGCCGTCCTGCTGCTTCATCCAGTGACAAATCTCCATCGCATTGTCAAATATATCACACTCCAACAATTTGCAACACACACACGCGTCCCGTGACTTTGACCATTCCACCATTGACTTTATATCTTGAGTGGAAACCTTAATGCGTTGATAAACTAACTTTCTGATCGATTCAGAAAGTTGGTAATGCTGTGTAACCTTAAGTGGTGTATATTTTAATATAAAAGTGTGTAGACTTGTCAGGTTTGGAAGAGCTGCACAGAGAAGGTCCATTGAATTTGGAAAACTAAGTTCTAGTCTTCTAATGTTTTTACCTGTGACAGACATCGATTGTAAAATGCGGTCCTCTGATAATCGTGATAGAAACGTTATCTCACACGCACGCATAAAGGTGCAGTCTAAATTACTTATATCGGTATTTCCGCTACATGATAAGTACTTGAGTTTTAGACCCTGTAGATCTAATTGATCGGTGTTTTTAAGCCACAGACGCAGATACGACAGTGTTTCTCTTGATTGCGAAATGATTTCCTGTAAACGATGTGGTGATTCCTGTTGAGAAGTGTGAAAAAACACAGCTTCAATGCTAATGATGTTTGATATGTTCATATCTATTAACGTATTTAAAGCGTATTTGTATTTCTCGTTCTTCCAATTAAAAAAGTCTATATGACTGATCGTCAGTCGTAAGCACGACTGCTTATTTGCCAGCCCTTCAATAAAGCCATCCACTATAATGTTTTGTGCTGTTGTGTTTTGAAATAAGATTGTGTCGCGGTCTGAATAAGAAGTCGGCTTGCTTTCCAAGACGCATGTTATTACATCCGTGATATGCTTTGATATTCTTTCAGCCGCTGGGGCACACATTCCACACGTGAAAATAAATAACTGACCAATGTCCAGAATAGACCTATAATCACAATACACCGACTGTATGGTGTTCAGGGTGTTTTCAATGTCCGGCTGATTCATTGCAATATACAACGATGCTAGAAACTCCTGAATTGTTTTGTGTAAGAACATGTATGGAACATTCTTTCGCGAGCTAAGCGCCAACGATTTTTTCTTTGTGATAATTCCTGTCTGAAGTAAGTAATAAAGTTTAGTTTTTGTCATGTGATTAGTGATAGTGTTTTCCGCAAAGACTAGCGACGATTCTTTACTAGTGTCTGTTAGTGTTTTAAACGCAAGCGCACACGCAGAGTGAACCAGCGACCAATTATCTCGCAGATACTCGGTTGATTCAGTTCCAATGATTTGTTTTATTTCATTAACACACATTTCTTCAGTGTCAAAATTTTCAATTTGAAGTTTTTGCAACCCCTTGGCTATGTGCATATCAAGCATATTCATGTATACAGAACACCGTGAACCTTCCACTAAACGTCCAACGTAAAACTGATGAACTAACTGCACACAAACAGCTGGTACTGTGATGAGATTGCCCAAGCTTTGAGCCTCTATTATATCAATGCATTTGCATTGTTGATCATTTTTAGAAATACCGTCCTTCTCAGCTAAAACAGTAATGACATTTTCCGCCAAGGTTGTGTAGTTTGTAACGCCGGAAATTTCGAACAAACGCGTTAAAGTATCACTCATGATTAGGTTGGCAAGTTTCCATGGGCGTGCAGTGATAATGTTGGATATGTTGTTTCGCTGTAAATACTGCGGCATACTTCGATATTTATGACAATTGCACGCAGAGTCGCGTGGCGGAGGAAAGGCTATTTCGGGGTGGTACCATTCGTCTGCAGCGTCTGTCAGAACAATACATTTATGTTCCCAGACAGAGTCATCCCAAGGTAGTTTGATGCTTTTTATGGCATCCTCGACCATCTGACTGACGTTACACATGGTTCCACTGTAGTCACGTAATGACACAAAAAAGAGAAATGTGTAGTCTCTCAAAGTGTCAAGATCGCTGAAATATGTTGGGTTTGACGTCTTACCTGTGGTAGTGGCTGTTCTCGTGAGCGTTTCCAAACAGCTTGCACCATTTTTAGAATGGGCTTTACACCAATCTAGAACCAGCTTTGTTGAAAACGTCGTTTTTCCGCAACCTGGATCGCCTTGGATATAAATGGTATTCACCGGATCCCCATAACGATGCAGCAGCTCTCTGTAGCAACTCACATCTGGTTCCGCCCGTGAAGTCGTGTCCATCTCACCCCTGCCAGGTCTGTCTTTCCGGCCTCTCTTAAGTTCCTTGATCGACGGGGGAACATAGATCCGTTCTAAAGGTACATCTATGTCAGGATCCAGCATCGACACCGGCACAACACACCTTTCCCGGTAAAGTTCGATTAACCACGTTTGGATGTCTGCAAATTAAATTGTTGTGATTTAAAACTCTTAAGAAACCTACTAAGTGTGGTTATCATTGTTAACAGTGGGAAAATGATGATGTTGATGGTGATGACTATGACAAGGATTAGGAAAATGATAAAGATGATGATATGATGATTTTAGTAAGTTGCAGCATATGGTCGTTCTCAGCAAAATTGTGAAGAATAATTAACTTTAATACTTTTACATGATTATATTCTTTTTCAGACATATCATAGCATAGCATTCCTAGATATACTAGATATTGTTCAATCACGTTTAACCTACACATTTTAGATAAATAAACACAAACTAGAAACAGATTCAACATAATGCACTACAAAAAAACTCACACATTTCGCTAAATTAAAAACATTGCGATATACTTATTTCGTTTTTAGATTGTTCACTCGTGTATTTATAACACGATTGCAACATAATAGATTACCCTCGGTCTTTACCGTTGCAAAACATGCTTGTTCGTACAAATATACAAGGTTTAATGAGAGGTTTAAATAAACAAAGTTAATATGTTAACATACATCAGTAAACATAAGAAACAAGTAACACATGATAATAAAGACATACACATGACAGGTAATGCGTTCTTTTTGCTGCTTTAATCGTGTTCTATTTTATCATAATGACAGTTATGACGAGGATTGGATGAGGCACGGATTAAAGACAAGATATCAACGTTTAAGTATTTTACATAAATCAACTTTCAAATTCTAGCTAATAAGAGCTGTTAAAGACAACGCATTCGACATTTCTTTCGCCTTGATAGTACAATGTTCGTTTCTGATATTCGCCTGATATATATTGGTCATTAAGACATAATTGATGTTGAATATCCGTAGTAGTTATAAATTACAGGTCAATTAAAGCTGTATATGTAAACATTTAAATGTGTTCCTACGCATAGAGTACAAACATTCCGACTCGATACTTTCATACAAAATCAAGGTAACGAACACCATTTTTTTTGTTAGTAAAACTGACAATGACCCAACTAGCTACAACAGCAATCCTACTCTAGGTCTGAATGAAAACTACCTACAAATAAATTGAAGAACATTACCCTCATCTATACTGAAGTTTTTGACGGGGAATTCGTTTTCTATTTTATTATCACTGATATTGACCTAAATTGCTTAATATGCAAGATGATGGTGTAACAATTATACACAATTTCAGCACAATAGCTACATTCCAGCTGAAGTTATTTAGCATTTTTTTATAATTTTAAGCAACAGTGACCTTGACCCTTGTGGTCCCACATGCAACCCGATGCAGGTCAGAGTTATGGCCCTTGGTTTGAGACCGAGCATGATGATCATGTAGACATGTACATGTATGATGTTTAAATGAACATCTTATGTATTCACTGAGCTATGTACTTGTTGCATGTAAACTTAAACCTTTCTATCAACTTGCACACAAACCTTAACATAAGTCATTCAGTTAACAAGAGACCCTGAGGCCCACGGTCGCTTGCTCACCGGAGACTTCAGGGAACTGAAATGCTCTCAGCAACTTTTGAGATGTTTTAAAACCATTTTCAAACTTGGCCCGAATATCAACGTGAGAGTTAACACCGTTTTACAATAGCCATATTAGAAAAAGATTGCCCCGACTTCTGGCGGCCATATTTTGCGACGAACCATTGCCATTTTTTTAACTCGGCCAAGGTTTTATTAAAAAAATGTTCGGGCCAAGTTTCATTACTATTCGAATATAAATGTGACTACTATTGAGTTAACAAAGGTTTACTATAGCCATATAAGGAAAAATGCCCCGTCCCATGGCGGCCATGTTTTTCAGCAGACCGTAACCGTTACTCGTCCAAGATATAATTAGAACAAATGTTCTGACAAAGTTTCACGAAAATCACGAAGTATTAATACGGTTTTACTATAGCCATATGAGGAAACATGACCTAACCCATGGGGGCCATGTTATTCAATCAACCGGAAGCCATTTTTGACCTCGTCCAAGATATCATTGCGACATATCTTCTGACCAAGTTTTAGGAAGATTAGAAAATAAATGTGGCCTCTGGAGTTTAAACATGGCCAATGTTGACGACGCACAACAGACCACGGACTAAAGGCGATAACAAAAGCTCACCATGAGCACACTGAGCTTAAAAGATGGGACATTATCATGCTGAAAGGCTGGTTTGAGTTACACGTAGAGTTAAATGCCTTGATCAGTGAATGTTCATAAGGATACAGTACACACATGCCATTTGTTTTCAATATCTATAATTAATATCAAGATATGGAGTTGTTGCAACAAATAATTTACCATTCTTTTCTAAGTATAAATGGGGAATAATTCTGCTTAATTGCAAGTCGGACTTTTTCTCCCAAAATGACCATGAACACATTCTATTAAAATGAATACGTGTAGTAGAAACAGTTATATGGGAATGTTGCTTTAATCTACTTTAATTTATTTCACCACATTTTTAACCTCACACAATGACCCCGAACACATTTGCATAGTTTCGTTTGAATAACTGAAGTGGATAAAAGCTACATCGAGAAGTTGCAAGTTCACCATAACCGAAATTCAAAATAGGACAATTCTATCTACAACAAGAGATCTGTTTGTCAGAAACAATGCCCCTACTGCGTCGCGTTGAAGCCATATATTTTACCTTTGACCTTGAAGGATGACCGTGACCTTTCACCACTCAAAAATGTGCAGCTCCATGAGATACACCTGCATGCCAAATATAAAGTTGCTATCTTCAATATTGCAAAAGTTATCGGCAATGTTAAAAGTTTTCGGACAGACGCACAGACTGACGGACAGTTCAGCTGCTATATGCCACCCTACCGGGGGCAAAAAAACAAATTCTCAACACCTTATTATTTGTTTACTCACAGCGGGCCGCTTTTATAATATCAAAGGCAATTACCGCTATCAGATGCTTTACCCGCAAAATAAACTGACAAATGATGTGCTGTGTTTTTAATTTTCGCGACTCGTAACGACTTACGCGTGACCGTTATTTTCAGTTCAAACATGACTTTTGGAGGGGAATATATTGGCCGTTGGCCGTTATTGACAAGTGACCGTTATTCTCAAGTATAATAAAGAGTGATTTTCGTCAGGGGGAAACCAGACTGACCGTTGCCTGCAGGTGACCTTTATTCTCAGGTGGCCGTTAGGTCAGTTTCGACTGTAATTGCATTTTTAAATCACTTTACTCTAAGGTAAGCTTATTATAATTGCTTAGCATGTTTCTAACCTAAATCCGCTTTCATTTATGCGTACTGCCCGAACCAAAAGTCCTCTTATTAGTAATTTTTATTTGTAAAAGGTACAGAAACGCTGAACATTTCTTAAATCAGTGTAGTCTTTGTTTAAATTCAGAAAATGCAGTATCCCCTGTTCGATAATGTGATTGAGTCACGACCACATTATTCAGTTGACTTGTTTGCATACTTAAGTTCGAGTGCGTGTGAATTTGAATTCAATATGCATGAATACGTGTTGGTGTGTTTTTGGATGGATTCGAATAAATGGCATCGAATTCAATGGGTGAGAATAATTCGATATTATATTTCTTTTCCAGAATGAACTCCAACACTGACGTTCACTGATCATAAATGCGAGAAGAACATCTTTCACACATTCAATTAATAAAACACCTTTATAGATATGTGACATATTGATAGGAGCATTAAATCTCCGTACGAGTTATTTCTTTGTCGTATAAACTGCATCTTTTATCTCAAGGGATATCCCACTTGCATAAAGTGTTTTTGAATTGTAAGGATAGAACATATGTACTGAACATCATACTTCAGTCGCGACGTCTACATTCTTGAAAACTTCGGTTTAGAAGAGGTTACTTGAATTTAATAATGTGTTAGTCTGTTACCGGCACGTACCAATACACTTCTAATGGGAAAAACATGTCACATGGGAGATAAGAATATTGCTCTGGTCACCAATTTTAAATTCATCTTTGCATGAAGAAATATAATAAAATTGCGGCAACAACATGGTAGATAGAAGTGTTTCTGGTTATTTCCATCGACTATGTTAACGTCTGAATAGATAATATTTTTTATACGCGCTGGAACAAATAAGAATGTGTTATTTTATTTAAATTACTCAAATATAATTGTTCATGAACATACATAGTACCTACCGATTAATGCTCTGTTCATTGTGGCATTGCCTTTTTTTTCAGCACTTGATGTTTTTGCCTCCGTATTGTTTCAAGTACATCATCTCTTTTTCCGTCTATCGTTTCAAGTACATCATATATTTTCCCGTCTATAGTTTCAAGTACATCATCTCTTTTCCCGTCTATCGTTTCAAGCACATCATATTTTTCCCGTCTAGCGTGTCAAGCGCATCGTCTCTTTTCCCGTCTACCTTTTCAAGTACGTCTTCTCCTTTCCTTTGTATTGTTTCAAGAACTTTACTTAGCTTTTCAGTAAAGGCATCGACCATTTCATTTACAAGTTTATCCTTTTCTTTTTCAAGAGCCTCTTTAATTGTTGTAATCAAATTTTGTTTCAAGAGCTCAAAGGTGGCTGCAACATCTTCATTAGTTATTGCTAGCGTTCCACTCTTCAGCTGTGTAATAGGAAGTGTGCAATAATTCTATAATTGATTATCAAATGCTGCATCTCTTTTAAACATGTTTTACCATTTTGAAAATAATTTTTAAAAGCCAGTATATAATTTACATAGATAAACATGTTCACCTACATAAACTGCTATACATTTTAAAACAAGAGTTCAAAGATGTTAAGTTTAATCCTATTTATTTTAGCTCGATTGCATCGAAAGCCTAGGGATTATATAAACGCTCTCGAGTCCGTTTCCTGGGCCTAGAACCAGTACTTGGTGTCTTTAGAGGATATCTAAAGAACGCTCCCACGGTGGGGATCGAACCCGTGACCTCCCGTTCGCTAGGCGGACACCATATCCATTACACCACGGCGACAAAGATGTTTATGATCGGTAAACTGTGCACTGGGGTAGATCAGTTTCAAACAGTGGCATGATTTGAACAAGAATTTTAAAAGATCACAATCTGATGTCACAGGCCAAGCATAATAGCTTTGTGCGCAATTGTTTCAGAGAAGATTTGTTAAAGTTATCGTGCTATATGATTCACTGTCATATATTTCATTACAACACATCCAGACTGGGTCCATTTTGACTCCGATGATGTAGTAGAGGACCGACCACTATATGATTTTACATGCCAAACTTTACAACTTTTTGTCTTATTTGTTTTTGGAGATTTTAACACATATTTAACCATATGCATACGTCTATATCAGTGATTTTTCTTCGCTTTATATTTTACAGCCTGTGCCTTTTTGATTGGGAAAAAGGCGCGATAGACCAGGAAATTGGGAAAAATTATACATTTTTAATATGATTATAAACAACAGTTTAACCATTGTTCATAAGTGCATGTTCAAATGCTTTCTAAAATTCACATTTTATGTACTAAGTGCTAGGGAATTAAATTGCTGTATAATAAACTCAATAAACTAATTATTGTTTTTATTGTAAAAGTTTGGCATATTTTTTGGGAAATTTTGGTAAGATATTAGGGAAACAATGTTACTTTTTACCATTGGGAAACAGCCTTTTTTACTTTTGCAATTGGTAAACTGCCTGCAAGAGGCTGTAATTTTGGGCAAAAAATATCACTGGTCTATATAGATCATGTGACCACAGGGGTCGGTTTTGATCTCAGGGGCGATATTTAAGCAAACTTTGAACAGGACAAATTTCTTATGTTTATTACAAATATTAGAGGAATCTGGCACTAGTGGTTTCAAAGAATAGGGCTTTTACATCACATGACCCATTTTCAAATTCGACTGAGAGATCATAAGGACAAGTGTTGAGACCAAGTTTCATAAAGGTTTAATTTAAATGTGACATCTAGAGAGTAAACTTCACTATATCCATACAAGGAAAACTTCCCCATCCCAAGGCAGCCTCAATATATCTCAACGGACTGGAATTATTTTCGAACTAAGCAGAGCTTTGATTAGAACAAGTGTGGCTGACATGTTTAACGGCAATCCACAACCAAATTGAAAATCGGCCAAGCTTTTATTAGAATACAGTGGTGACTAAGTGACAAGTTAATTATGCTAACAACGAACGACGAACAAAAGGTAATCAAAAGAGAGAGGGAGAGGGGGAGAGAGACAGATAGAGAGAGAGAGAGAGAGAGAGAGGAGAGAGAGAGAGAGAGAGAGAGAGAGAGAGAGAGAGAGAGAGAGAGAGAGAGGACAAGAGAGAGAGAGTATAGAAGAGAGCGAGAAGAGAGAGACGGATATGGCAGAATCAGTATTGATAGAGATGAGATAGAGACAGAGGAATCGAGAGACAGAGAGACAGAGAAGAAGAAGAGTAGGAGCTAGAGAAAGATAGAGAGAGAGTAAGAGATAGAGAGAGAGGATCTCTCTTCTCGAGATACTTCTAACACATATATAGACTACAGACCCACATAGACATAGATAGAGAGACAGAGAAGAGAGGGAAAAAGATAGAGAGCGAGACAGAGAGAGAAAGAGCGAGAGACAGGAACAGACCAGACAGGGCAGACATACCGTAAGACAGAGAGACATATAGAGACAGTGAGAGAAAAAGAGAGACAGAGAGATGTACGGTACCCATGCGTCATACCTGTTTTAACTTGTCAACTGCAGTCTTCGCCGTCACTTGGTGGTTTACACGTTACAGGCTCTGCAACAGCGCTACTAGAGTGTCGATGGCTCTGTCACTATCCTGGCTGATCATGGACATTGCGGGCGCATGTCGTACTTCACGACCCACATCTCTAGCCTGAAATGTAATCTTGTTATAACGTTGTTTGCATTGTGTGAGTGGATGCATGTCTTTGTTAAAATTGGTGCATACATCCTTTTTTATTTAGTATAAACTTAATCATGTACAAACGAGTATTCATAACATGGTAGAGAACGTCCATTTAAACTGATCATAAAGTGTTTGAATCATTTAGACATAACATTAGTATCATAAAAAACAAGTAAAACTGTTTATATTCTGCTAAAGTATTGTTCGAATAATAGTTCGTCGATGTTTTTATCGAATTATATGTTTATTCCGTAAATAAAGTTACCATTTCTCTACCATACTTGAGTGTATTTGTCATATAATAAGGTCATTCATTTTAAATGAAGTAATCAATTTGTTTAAAATAAATGTTCAATAATATATATTGCATAGATTTGGCAGATTATATATAAAAAAGACCTATACTGAATCACATGCAGTAGTATCATAACAAATCAAAGCCTCTACCCAATTGGGGTCGGAACCAACCTTCTCTGACCGAATCCTGATCTCCTGGCCCAGGGATTAACAGTAATGGCAATGTGGTCGATAATCTCCCAAGGGACTTACATAAAGGGAAAGTGACTTCTATTCCATTTAAGAACTTACCTTGTGCCAGATATTGACCGATTAAAATTAATTAGATTTGGAGAATAGCTGTCTCTTCCATTAGATACCCCATTTACAGGTCGCGCAAAGTTGAACATTGAAATGGGCCGTCAAGAGCCATTAGATTTCTTGAAATTGTTTATAGATGATGCCTTTATTTATTGCCGTGTGCTATTTAACTAAGCTTCTGCAATGTCACATGGCCCATTAAAACAAAACTCAAGATTTTCTAAGAAATGAAACTGCACTGTACAGTGTACAGGTAAACTAAATCAAAATTGTTAAAAATTAAAGAACCATCATGCATAGCAGGTTAAGGGTAAATAAAGTAACTTAACGCGGCTAAATACATCAATAAAGCACCATTTACACTTAATTGTACTTGATTATATATAAAAATGTTTTTCCAAAACTGTCAAAATGTGCGTTTTTTCTGATTTGTGGTAATGGTCATATTGCAAGTGGGTGGTTGAGTTTTTTTCAAATTGTATTTTCTTGTCAAGAGCATCATATAATATTGGCTAAAACAATTATAAAAATCCATAAGACTTGACTTAGTAGTTGGGTGAGCGGGGATTTTGTCCAAAGAGAGGGGTGATTTTTATGACCCCTTGCTTGTTGACTGAACATGTATTTATAATTTACAAATGCATAATATATTAACATAAATATGTTTTAATTGCAGTTGTAATGATTGCCACACATTGATTACTAGACATTCTGCAGTAATAGTACCTTGGTGCAGACATTCTCCTTTTGTGTCAGGTCGTCCTTGAAATACATTTGAAAGAATTCACAGTTTATAAGTACATTAACCATGCCATTAAAATCGGCATCGTCTGCTTTATTAACATCCTTGTATCCGTCTTTTGAGAGATAGCATTTTGCAATATTCCAGGGGTCGGCGCACCATTTACGCGCATCTGTGTTTTCCCAGGTAGGGCCTTGAAAACTTTTTGATTTTGAACGGTTGCGAAATCGGTGATGGTATACAATTTCCTTACACATTTCATTGCATAAATTAGCGCGGCAATGTTGAGACTTATGAATGTCATGAAATGCGCAACTACCATATTTATAATGGCAGCATTTATTATCGGTATCGCAGGGCAGCACGTTTGGAGTGTGACACTGACTGCAGACAACGTGCTCCAGGATACCGTATTTTCTATTGATTTCTTTACGAATAGTGTCATACAATTCCTGAGTAGCGTCTTTTACAATGTCGAGCAGGCAGTGACGTGTAATATTCATACCCATGGCCGCCTTAAACCAGTTGAGGGTTTCCGGCTTGCGAATGATGTCCTTGTAATCTGACATTTTCCTTCACAATTATATTTTGTCTGTAAAAAGATATAGTTATTATAACTAAATATATAATACCATTGATACGCTTAATTTTATTTGATTAAGTACTCTGTAATTTATATATTCTTAAAGTTTAATGATATTGAAATGTAAATATTTCTTATAAGAAAATGGAGGTTTACAAAACGAAAGTGCATAAATTCAAGTCGACCAATGAAAATGTACTTAAATCACATTAACAATCTATGCCTAACCTACTTACAACTTACTTGGATAAACCCTAAACAGCACTATATCTCCAGATCTCTTTATATTATGATAATATGCATTTAAAACGAATTTTAATAAAGATGACCTGTTAACTGTTCGTGTTTATTTTACAATGCGGAATTATTAACTATCACAGGTAGTTGCAATAATTCAACTATCAGCTTTATAACCCAATGGGTTGCTGATAGTTGCAATCAAAGTCCTATAGATAACATTAATGTTATCTATAGGTCTTTGTTGCAATTCGCTCTCTCTTCGCCATGGGTGCAAAATGTTATCAACAATGCAAGGGTTAAGGAACACTGAAACTGCAAGAACTTATACAAGTTTACCTATCTAAACCACAAACTCATCCAAATGGTACCATTAAAGCAAGAAATAATTGATTTTATTGACTTAGGTTTTGTTTTGTACGCTGTATCCGCCATATTGGAAAATTGACCCAATATTGGTTAGGTCGCAGTACACCAATATTTTGCACGTCGGGTTATGTGCTCCAGCCTTAAAAGTCGATAACGATGTAGTATTCGATACAGAATACACTGTTTCAAATTTAAACATAAACATGTCAGCGAGAAAAGTGTGTTGAAACATCGTAGTGTTTTGATAGGGTGCATGCAAAGGATGACATCCGTAGGTTGCCATTCAGGTAAATTTAACATGTTTATGAAGGTTTATTCATTATTTTCCTCAATTTGTCTCAAACGACGACTGTTTAGTGAAGCGCACGGATTCGCTGCGCTGAACTACACCCATGTTCATGAAGGGGTGCATATGGACTGCCAGAGCCACCATAGCAAAAATTATCAAAGGCTCTGGGATTCCGTTTATATGGACTACTATCACAGGTAGACTATTCAAGATTGTCCAACTCATCACAGCGGTTACCTCTCCTATTGTGCTGAAAACTTTTCATTCTATCGATTTAGTACATTTTTTTTTCGGAGTTTAAGCTATTTCAAGGCATCAAACTAAGTTTCAAATAATATTATTGATTAGACCTAATATTTTTAGACATAACAGTCCAAACATTTATATCTTAAAGCAATGTTTTAACTTACTAGAGTTAGAATCTTTCATACATAATAAAAATGGTTGTGTTTTTGATTATTCATGTGAATTAATTACACATTCCCAATTTGTTAACAAGATTTATCATACGCATTTACATTTCAATCTCCGTACAATCCAGTTACTACTATCAGAGAAGGCTTATCATGTAAATGGTTATTCAAGTTTTTGTGTATGTCCCCCAGTCTATACTGGGGACATATTGTTTTTGCCCTGTCTGTTTGTTGGTTTGTTTGCGTCAAACTTTAACATTTTCCATAACTTTTGCAATATTGAAGATAGCAACTTCATATTTAGCATGCATGTGTATCTCATGGAGTTTGCCATTTTGAGTGGTGAAAGATCAATGTCATCCTTCAAGGTCAAAGGTCAAATATATGGGGGACATAGTGTTTCACAAACACATCTTGTTTTTTTAAACATCATCTAATTATTTACCACACCCCACATTATACCCCCCTCTCACCCCACCCCCCCCCCCATTTTTTTTTAAACATCATCTAATAAATTACCACACCCCGCATTTTACCCCTCTCTCACCCCCCACCCCACCTACCTCCCCACCCCCATTTTTTTTAAACATCATTTAATAAATTACCACACCCCACATTATACCCCCCTCTCACCCCCTATTTTTTTTTAAACATCATCTCATTAATTACCACGCCCCACATTATACCTCCCTCTCACCCCTACCCCCCCCCGCCAATTTTTTTTTTATTTTGTTATTTTTGAAAGATCGTCTAATAAATTATTGAATATGAACAATTTCCCCATGATGGCTTACGTTATACTGTCAAGCACTCGAATAGTCGAGCGTGCTGTCCTCTGACAGCTCTTGTTTTTTGTCATATTCCTTTCAAATGATTTTTAACGTCAATTGGTTATAAGAAAGAACAATTTCACTGAAGTCGAAATTGTTTGGCATATTTTATCATGTTTTCACTAAGTTGAAAAAACTTGTAATTATTAAATTGGGGTTTGGCGTGTGTGAGGCGTAAAACAAGTGTTTTCAGGTCAATAGCTTCTGTTTGAAATGGCCAATAGTTATGAAACTTCGGATGTAGCAAGCTTGCGTGGAAACGTTGCTTGGTATTGCTTTGAGGTCAGACATAGGTCCAGGTCATTGTTCCTAAAACAAACAAAAATACATTAAGAACTTCATTTTGGGTATTGTCTAGGGCCCCAATTCACCAACGTTTTAAGTATAAACAAGATAAGTATTGATGCAAAGCATCAAAGGGCGTCGGGAATTTCAGTGTAAAAGGCACTCAATGAAGTTACATGGAACGATTTTTTTCTAATGCAAATATTAAGATATTGGCCGATTATTTTAAACAAAATAGTAAGAGATACTGGTATAATCATTATCTATGATTTTGTGTTATAACCCCAAAATAACCATTATCTATGATGTTGTGTTATAACCCCCAAATAACCATTATCTATGATTTTGTGTTGTAACCCCCAAATATTTCATAGTTCATTTTATTTACATTGGTTTACTTTTTTTACTGGCATCCGTGTGCAGTTTTCATTAATGGAACAGAACTGTGTAGGTTTTAAAAAATCTGCTTCATCTTTGTAAGCGTAATTTCATATTTTTCTCAACTTCAAGGGGAGATGATTCTGAACGTATTCTTATGTTGCTCATTTACGATAGGGGTTGATTACTCGTTGATATGAAAACACTGTAAAAGTTTTTATGTGTTTACGAACCCCCCCCCCACCCTCTCACACATATATTTCATGGTCATAATATAAACAAAAAATGGTTACATAAAACAGCATATTTATTTATACTAAAATGTCTACATCAAAACAAAAAGTTAACATAGAAAACAAATAAAATAATTTGATTCTACTGGGGCTCGAACCTTGGACCTCTCACATGAGAAGCGAGCGTGTAACCACTACATTACGGAACCGCTTGAAAAATCACCCAACTAAGATATTAATAAGCTATTAATAGTCGGTTTAAATGTAAACCCGGAAGTTTAAACGCTGGATAGTGAGCGGGGTTAAAGGTCCATACCAAAGGGTCCATACCACTGGCAAGATACGGGTCAGGCCTGAGGCCTTCTATATGTGGTTCTTAAAAAAACAACCTGTAGGAGTACTTGATAGTAATGAGACTGGGGTGCTGTGATGGTGCTCCTCATTGATAAGCGGCTGCTTCCTTTATCAAGACTCATTATTACAATTAATAATACGTGTCGCGCTTCTCGCTCTTTAGCGCCTTTATTAGTAACTAGGTAGTTGCTATGATAGTGGAACAAAGAAGTTTTGTTTTTATACAAAACCAGAAAGTTTCACCGGTTCGCGTATTTGCCCAGTCCCTGTGATCTTTTATTATTGCCTAGTCCCTGTGATCAGTTATTAATTAAAAGAATTAGCTTTGCATTATTGGCAATATATGTTGTAGTAAATGTAATAGGCACAAATGCAGTACTTATTTACAATAATTTACACAAAAAATCACCACTATGCAAGGTATTTTGACAACAAAAATATATACATTGATCAGTAAAATAACTTCTTCCATAAGCGGAAAAAAAAGTATTACATACAAGTCGCGGCACTTCAGGTCATAATACACTAAATAGTTTCCCGATATAATTCAATGTAAAAGCGACAACTTTGAGCGAAAATAAATGCAACATTTTGCACATAGAGACCCCCATAACCATACCTTTTCTTAAAGGCCATTCTAAGCGGAATCGATTTATGCAATAAAAAAGATATGTCATGTACAATGCAAGAAAGAACTTGACACAAATCAAAATCGACTGTTTTTGCAACTTTTTTTTTCGGCCGTTTCTTAGGGGAATGTAACCTTTTCTAGTGCAATGGTTTACAATAGTCTTCACGTGTATCATATTTTAGGGATTCAGTAGTGAACACCTATTCATGCCCTACCATTATCTCCGCAAGATAACACCCGAATAATGGTAAAAAGTGTAAAACATGCCTTCCTGTCAACTATGATATTTTTTTAGAGAGTACAGCCCTACATGAAGCGATCATTTAGTGTATTGTAACCTATAAGACAACGTTTACTGTTAACATCGCGAAAAATAAGCACTTCTCGATACTTATAAACCTATTTTCTATGTGCATGCCAATTTTCAGACCGATCTTTCACGTAGAAATGCTTGAAAATACATTTTATTATAACGCCTGATAAGCCATGTGGCTTTCGCGTTCGGAGCTTTGATTTATAACGGGCGTTCAGGCGTAAAATGATTACCCTAAATAATTACAATCGGTCAAAATACTGGAATATTGTTACAAGCTATGTAGAAAAAGAAGTAAACAACTATTAAAACGTGTTCATGAGCTCTTTCAGCACAAATTGTTGCGATTTGAGATGCTCAAGACGAGTTTTTGTACGTTTTTTTCCTTATTTTCCTCTGAAAACGTATTTTCTTCTTAAAAACTCACGTTGCTCCTTAAATTCGCGAAACAAACGCATTTATTCCGCGAAATTTGCCAAAACGCGTCATATCCCACTAAAAAAATGATGATTTTCTGTAAATACAGCTCCTTTGTGACTAGGCCTGGTTTTGCGTTTAGGTCATAATACACTAAATAGTTTCCCTATATAATTCAATGTAAAAGCGACAACTTTGAGCGAAAATAAATGCAACATTTTGCACATAGAGACCCCCATAACCATACCTTTTCTTAAAGGCCATTCGAAGCGGAATCGATTTATGCAATAAAAAAGATATGTCATGTACAATGCAAGAAAGAACTTGACACAAATCAAAATCGACTGTTTTTGCAACTTTTTTTTTCGGCCGTTTCTTAGTGGAATGTAACCTTTTCTAGTGCAATGGTTTACTATAGTCTTCACGTGTATCATATTTCAGGGATTCAGTAGTGAACACCTATTCATGCCCTACCATTATCTCCGCAAGATAACACCCGAATAATGGTAAAAAGTGTAAAACATGCCTTCCTGTCAACTATGATATTTTTTTAGAGAGTACAGCCCCACATGAAGCGATCATTTAGTGTATTGTAACCTTCAGTGCGTCGCCAATTAAATAGACTCAGACTTAAGAAAGGAATCAAAATATTGTTTCATCCATTATTCGTATTATAAAAACAATCACATTCAATATGATGAGAACTGCACAAAGATCTCTTTATGCCCCAAGTAGGGTGGCATATAGCAGTTGAATTGTCAGTCTGTCTGTGCGTCCATCCGAAAACTTGAACAATGGCCATAACTTTTGCAATATTGAAGATAGCAACTTGATATTTGACATACATGTGTATCTAATGGAGCTGCACAATTTTGAGTGGTGAAAGTTGAAGATCCTTCAAGATCAAAGGTCAAAAATCAAATTCCATGGGGAGTAACAAGCTTTAAAGGGAGATAATTTCAATTTAAATCATTTGGCATGTACAGATCATTTTCACAAGGGAAGTAATATTTTTTAAAGGGATCTAATAAAAAACAAGATGTGTTTGTGAAACACAATGTCCCCCTATATGATGTTTGACCTTGAAGGATGACCTTGACCTTGTGAAGGATAACCTTGACCTTTCACCACACAAAATGTGCAGCTCCATGAGATACACATGCATGCCAAATATCAAGTTGCTATCTTCAATATTGCAAAAGTATTAATAAAATAAGTGATTTGGGCCACATATATTTGACCTCTGACCTTGAAGGATGACCTTGACCTTTCACCACTCAAAATGTGCAGCTCCATGAGATGCACATGCATGCCAAATATCAAGTTGCTATCTTCAATATTGCAAAAGTATTTATAAAATAAGCGATTTGGGCCACATATATTTGACCTCTGACCTTGAAGGATGACCTTGACCTTGACCTTTCACCACTCAAAATGTGCAGCTCCATGAGATACACATGCATGCCAAATATCAAGTTGCTATCATCAATATTGCAAAAGTATTCATAAAATGAGCGATTTTGGCCACATTTATTTGACCTCTGACATTGAAGGATGACCTTGACCTTGACCCTTCACCACTCAAAATGTGCAGCTTTATAAGATACACATGCATGCCAAATATGAAATTGCTAACTTCAATATAGCAAAAGTTATTGCAAAATGTTAAAGTTGGCGCAAACAAACCAACAGACAGGGCAAAAACAATATGTCCCCCACTACTATAGTGGGGGACATAAAAACAATTATAGTTCAAAGCGGCGCAGTACCATTGTGTATCTGACAAACATGTCTCTTGTTATTCATTTAAGATGATTTGATATCTCTAGATTTTAAAACTTTGGGAAAATCCTCAACACTCAAGGTCAACATGCCACATGCTTTATGAAACTTGATCAGTACTAATATGTTTGCAAAATTGAGGTCATCTTTGGATCAAGGTCAAAGACTAGGTCAGCAGGTAAAAACGTCAAGAATTGATTGCCATGACCTTAGGTGAGATGTTAAGGGTCATCATGGCCCACTTCTTTCGTATTGTCCCATTTCCTGGTATATTTTTTTATGCCCCCCTTCGAAGAAGAGGGGGTATTTTGTTTTGCGCATGTCAGTCTGTCCGTATGTCCGTCCGTCCACCAGATGGTTTCCGGATGATAACTCAAGACCGCTTACGCCTAGGTTCATGAAACTTCATAGGTACATTGATCATGACTGGCAGATGACCCCTATTGATTTTGAAGTCACTAGGTCAAAGGTCAAGGTCACAGTGACTCGTTCTTGGATGCAGTTTAGGACCACATTTGCAGATTATATAATGTACTGGTGTCGTGGGGTCTCCGTCCCCACCAGATGGTTTCCGGAAGATTACTCAAGAACGCTTACGCCTAGGTTCATGAAACTTCATAGGTACATTGATCAAGACTGGCAGATGACCCCTATTGATTTTCTGGTCACTAGGTCAAAGGTCAAGGTCACAGTGACTCAAAGTAGTAAAATTGTTTCCGGATGATAACTCAACAATACTTACGCCTAGGATCATGAAACTTCATAGGTACATTGATCATGACTGGCATATGACCCCTATTAATTTTCAGGTCACTAGGTCAAAGGTCAAGGTCACAGTGACTTGAATCAGTAAAATGGTTTCCGGATGATAACTCAAGAATGCTTAGGCCTAGGATCATGAAACTCCATAGGGACATTGATCATGACTGGCAGATGACCCCTATTGATTTTCAGGTAACTAGGTCAAAGGTCAAGGTCATAGTGACTCGAAAGAGTAAAATGGTTTCTGGGTGATAACTCAAGAATGCTAAGCCTAGGATCATGAATCTTCATAAGTACATTGATCATGACTGGCAGATGACCCCTATTGATTTTCAGGTCACAAGGTCAAAGGTCACGGTCACAGTGACAAAAAACGTAATCACACAATGGCTGCCACTACAACTGACAGCCCATATGGGGGGCATGCATGTTTTACAAACAGCCCTTGTTTAAGAATTGATCACACTATATAATGGCATGCAAAACAAAACTTTAGATAAATTCATTTAATTGTATGCCCTTTTATAACCACATAGGTATGTTTCAAGACAAAATTCTTCAAATGTTTAACAATAACTATTTAAATTTAATATCACTCTAAAACAACGCAAGGAACATCCAAGTAGTGTACTTACAAAAATGCTCTAGTAACATAAAATATTTCATTCTTACAAATCATAAAAGTTCATAGCTGTGCTATATTTGATACAATTAAATAATCACAATAAATGTTTTTATGTTATGATAGCAAAGATACTTCATTAAAGTACAGTGATTTTTAATTGCGTTTAAAAAACTGACATACAATTAATGCCAGGCTGTAAAATAATAAAACAACTTCAATTGCAAAATGAGAATTATCCATTTTAAATATGGGAAAGCAAAAGCGTTTAGAAGCTTTTTTAATCAGCAGCCAGTTGCACTTGACTATGAAAATCGTGTATTTAAAAGAGAAGTTCAAAGAAAAATTGACGCAAATCTTCAAATAAAGTGGTTAATGCTACTACTTGTACACTAAATGCAAATTTTGATTTCAAGTTTTTTAGCTCACCTGAGCACAACGTGCTCATGGTGAGCTATTGTGATCGCCTTTTGTCCGTCGTGCGTCGTCAACATTTACCTTGTTAACACTCTAAAGGTCACATTTATTGTCCAATCTTCATGAAACTTGGTTAGAACTTGTGTCTCAATAATATCTTGGACGAGTTCGAAAATGGTTCGGTTTGTTGAAAAACATGGCTGCCAGGGGGCGTGGCAGTTTTCCTTATATGGCTATAGTAAAACCTTGTTAACACTCTAAACATACATGCCATAATTTTTCAGACCAATTCCGGTACATTGAGTTAAATTGTCCGGGACTTTTGCCGATTTTCCAGGACATGTATAAAATGTAGCGATATTCATAGACATATGCATTTTTGGTACGTTTTTTTTTTTTGTTTCGCATCGTAAATTGCAAAAGTTCGAAAGCCTATCCGAAATACACTTGATCTATTAACGTCAAATTAAACATTACTACTTCCGTTACTAGATACAAGATACGTGTTTTCAGTGTAAGCGTTCTAAACATAGATGGTGACGTCACTGCGTTATTGTTATTAAAATTCACTTATTACTATAACGTTATGTTTACTGGGGGTTTAGAACAAGACAATAATAAACCTAGTGAGGATGACGTTTTTATATGCTTACTTTTTTACTCAACTTCTTTGTCGGTTAAACGTGCTCACATAAACTGCTTTTAATTTTTTACTCAGCGATGTTGGACTTGAGATGTGTGAACAACTATCCTTTGCCCTTACGCAGCAGGATATAATGACGTAGTAGATTAAAGTCAATTAACAACCACATTAAACAATGCCGCCTTTTCGGTTTGACCGCGAACGTGAGACAATCGATATGATAACAGGACCCCCGTTAATTGATCGATTTTGACACGTAGCGTAGTCTGCCTATTCGGGTAGGCATTGTCATGGAGACGCTGCAGATATACACAGATTCGAGGTGCAGTTCAGCCTAAGATAAGGTACATGTATATATGGATTTTGTAAATTCCGGGACATTTGACAGATTTCCGGGACAGCGGGACAAGTTCTTCATTTCCGGGACTGTCCCGGACAATCCGGGACGTATAGACGAGTTAATTGTTATTGTTTACATTCGGGATTTTCCGCGCATGCGCACTGACTGGTTGGCAAAAACACTGGTAACAGTAACGTAAAACATGTATAAAGGGCTTTTGTTTAGTCAATAAATTGATAATAAATACGAAATAAACATTAAAACTCTTTAAAAAAAAGTGCAAATATAGCATATTTAGTACCAAATAAATGTATATTCACAAATAAAATTTCCTCTTCATAAAAATACGAAGTAGTTATTAGCATAGAGTAAACGTGATCGGAAGACTTAATACTGACAATTCCACAAAACAAAACAATAAATTAGCCGTATTCTTTCTGATAATAAGACTTGAATAAATTATATTTAAACACTAATAAAACATATTTTAATTGTATTATAATTTTAAGTGGTGTGGATAGTGTTTTATTTCATCAGCGATCAATAGAGTCAGAGGTGCATTTAATCAATTATAAAAAAAGCCCTAAAAAGCGGAATACAGTACTATTTTTAAATATTGTGGTAATTTTCTTTTACATTGAATGAATTTACGTTTCGTTTACATTGAATGAATATAAATTCAATTTACCATAAAAACGGAAAAACCCTGCATATTAATTACCCAAATGTAACTGTCTTTGCATGTTTATTGAAATCTCTATTAGTAATAAGGAGTGATAAAAATATAGCATTTTATGATAGATGCATATATTTAATTTATCTAACGGCCCCTTTTGTGACTGCTTATGTTCATGATCGTGTTTCGGACCCTGCAGTAATGTACAAACTTTACACATAATAGCGGAGTTAACTTTTGCCGGTACCGTTAAATACCTTAATTGCATAGCAGTAAAATTGCACAATATTTAAATGTATAGTTATTAAACAATGTATTATTAAGTTTAACTGGCTAATAAATATATACACTCGTTCCCGTTAATACATTTTCGACAAATATCTTCATTTTTGTTAAAATATTTCATAAAAAATTAACTTATCAGTATTTTTAGCTTTAAAATGTGGCTTAAATGATTGCTCAATATGCCAAGAGATGACATAGAGGTATCGTGACTTATGTTTACTGACCAGACACTCGTCTGCAACATGTGGTTTATGCAGGGGTCCAAGTGTAGGTCCCTGGGTTTATGACACCATGTGTTCTTTGTAATTGTCTGGACAGTATCCGATCATAACGAGATAATCGGTTTGTGACAACAAAGGTGCAATTATACACCGGGATATAAATGCTGCAACAAAGAGTGCCAACATTAGTGTGAACAATAAAATAAAACAATTACATTAAATAAAAGAATTTATTGAATGTGTAAGAAGGTAAGTTTTTCCAGACACATAAAGGTTCAAATCAGTTACCCTATGTCGCGTACATACAATTGACCTATTCGTTGTTTGTTTTTATCCTTATTTGTTTTCGTTCATTAAATTTAATTCATTCTAAAAGAATTTTAATTTCTGAGAAGTTTTTAACTAAAAATGGTCGCGATGAAGTGCCAAGTAGAGAGATTTTTGTTTAACCACATACCGAGCTCTTAGATTGTGTTCCACTCCCGAGTTCGTTGTCAGTAAAAACAAATAATAATAAAAACAATAAAATCGTTCCAAAGATGCATTTCCTTGCATGCTAATGTTTTATTCAGACATAATTAGTAAAATTATATTCGATATTGTGCATGATTATCATTAAAAACGAAGATTTCGTCAACCTTCTCTATATGCGCTTATATAAATTGCACCTCTTTTGCCAACCAGTGGGCGGAGTCTAAACTTTGCAGGTGCGTGTGACGTCACGCGTTAACTCGTCTATAGCATGTATGCTCTAGAAGTCACATTTTTAGTCCAATCTGCATGAAAGTTGGTGGGAACATGTGTCCCAATAAAATCTTGGACAAGTTCAAAAATTGTTCCGGTTGGATGAAAAACATGGCCACCAGGGGGCGGGGCAGTTTTCCTAATATGGCTATAGTAAAACCTTGTTAACACTCTAGAAGTCACATTTATTGTCCAATCTTCATGAAACTTGGTCAGAACATTAGTCCCAATAATATCTTGGACGAGTTCGAAAATGGTTCCGGTTGGTTGAAAAACATGGCCGCCAGGGGGCATGGCAGTTTTCCTTATACGTCTATAGTAAAACCTTGTTAACACTCTAGAAGTCACATTTTTAGTCCAATCTTCATGAAACTTGGTCAGAACATGTGTCCCAATAATATCTTGGACGAGTTTGAAAATAGTTCCAGTTGAATGAAAAACATGGCCGCCATGGGGCAGGGCAGTTTTCCTTATATGGCTTTACTGTATGGTAAAACCTTGTTAACACTCTAGAAGTCACATTTGTGGTCCAATGCTCATGAAACTTGGTCGGAATATTTGAACTAATAATATCTGGGCTAAGTTCAAAAACGGTTGAGATCCGTTAAAAACATGGCCGCAAGGGGGCGTGGCATTTTTCCTTAAATGGCTATTTACTACAAAACCTTGTTAACACTCTAGAAGTCACATTTATTATCCGATCTTTATGAAACTTGATCAGAACATTTGTTCTAACAATAGCTCGAGTGAGTTTGAAAATGGTTATGGTTCGTTGAAAAGTTGAAAAACATGGCCGCCAGGGGGGGGGGGCAGTTGTCCTTATATGGCTTTAGTGAAAACTTGTTGACACTATATTAGCAACATTTATTGGCCAATCTTCATGAAACTTGGTCAGAACATTTGTCCCAATGAAATTTTGCCAGAGATTGAAGCTGGGTCATATAAGCTCAAAAACTAGGTCACAAGGTCAAATATAAAAAAAAACATGTTAAAAGTCACTTTTTTTGTCCAAAATAATCTTCATGAATCAGCTTGCATTTTTTTCAGAATTGTCTAGTTCCTTTGGCTTTCAGGTGAGCGCCTTAGGGCTTGATGGCCCTCTTGTATGCTAAATACAATGTACATGAGAAGTCTTAAATCATTTTCAAATTATAATTGATACTCTTTAGTCATACACATTGTATACAACCTGAAGATGCTTTTAAAAAGCATGTAACACACTATAGTTCTAACCTTGTATACACATTCATATTTATAAAAGTATTGTAAAAAGGTTTCTTAAAAATTTAAACAGTACATAAAATGTATAGAAAACACAAGAAAATAACAAATTTTGCAAGTTTAAAAGATAAAAAAGTTTAAAGTAGAGCTGTCACTTTTGCCTGAAATACCTCCATCAGGCCACTTCAACAAATAGTATTGCCAGTATAGTTGTAAGACCTGGTTTCAAAACAATACACCCTTTTAAGATTTTGCCTGAACCCTCTAGTAGAAATATTTCATGGACACAATTTTCAGCATGAACATTAACAAGGAAAATAATTGTGAAACGATGAAAGCTGGAGTTATGATTACAGCGCACTGCACCTCCTGAACATGGAGGAATGTGGAGCTGACACCACATACAGTTTGTAAGAAATGCCCGTTCAAAATGGCAATAATATGAGCCAAATATGTGGAAAGTGGGTTTAATGCAGTCCACACAGGCTAATCAGGGACAACAGTTTCGGCCTAAACTTGATTTTTGCTAAGAAGATACGTTCTTGAAACAGAAAATATAAAAGCGTAAAGTGCTGTTCCTGAAGCAGACTACATTAAACACCTTTTTCCCAGAGCATGGTCGACATAAGCAAAAGTTTTGGGTTTTGTGCATACACATACAGTCTACCTACGAACCTCTAAGGTTTCAAAAGTAGTTTAATACAGTTTTAAGATATGCGAGAATGTTCAGTGCAAGCTTCATGATTATCCGTCAAAATATGGTACTTGCACTTGGTAGTTATGTTTATTTCTCTTACAATAGTGTTTTTTGATTGCCATTGATTATGTGGCCTTTCAGACTGGTGTTCACCAGTCCAGCAATGGCGTGAAGAAGGGATACGCTAGCTTGTACTAAGGTTGTTTCACACTAGATCTTGCCCTATAAGAAAAACCTTTCATGTACTTTCATGTACTGAGACTATCATATATCAGATATTATTCAACACTGTTTTCATCAGACATATGCAGGTGGCTAAAACGTAAATCGCCTGAACTTAAACCAATGTGTGAAATGTTGCAGGAAGAGAAAATAAAAACTTCATGTACTGTGACTATAGGGCAGAAAAAATGCAACGCTGTTTTCATCACACATCTGTGAGTGGCTGAGAGGCTAATGGCCTAAAGTAAACCCTTCACCACTTTTATATTTAATTACGGTAAACACCTTTATTACTAGATTCAAGTTTTTAAGGCCTCATTTCCAATCCTAAGATACTGATGAACAGCAAACAGCATAAAACCTGCACAGGTTGCGAGTTACTTGAAGGCTGTTCTTGTTTTATCCTGTTTGCACATAGTAATTTTCACTTTCGCTCTGAGTGGGAAAGGGTTAAACCAAAGTGTGAAATTTTCCAGGAAATGTCGTACATCCACATCATTAGTGTCTCATTTCGAGTCATTGTATTGATAAACTGTATTGTAAATATTTAAGAAATCTCATCATTAAAGTAAATTTAATTTATCACTATGGAATTCTGTCAGAAATTTAAGTTGTAATGTCAAACCAAACTATAATACTACTTTATGGCAGCTATGTATTTTGTATGTCATAAATTGTATTGATATTCTAACTTAAAACTTGGAAGAATTTGCCTGTTCAAAAATTAAATGCGCTAGTTTCAAGTATGTAAAACAAAAATATAGTTTGAAGTAGCATCAATTGTGAACCTGGTGTGTCATTACTCTAAGCTACTGTTATTATTGTCAATCAGCATTAACAAGGCTCCCAAATATATTGAATGTGTAGCTCCTCCTAGTGAAGACTATATTGCTGGCACATTCTGGAAGACTATATATTGCTGGCACATTCTGGAAGACTATATATTGCTGGCACATTCTGGAAGACTATATATTGCTGGCACATTCTGGAAGACCATATATTGCTGGCCCATTCTGAGTTAGTTTTTTAATAGAAAGACTTCCATGACTTCATCCAGCATTACATGAACAACAAAATGGAGATTTTTCATAAATTAAATTACAATATACCTGTATAATTGATGTTTAAATTCAAAGTCATTTAAAATCACATTCCGAAACCAGGAGCATTTATTTGCTTGTTTGAATACCATGCATACAATCACTTTTAAATCTGTGACATATTTTTTTATTGTAATTTTGCCAAACTCAGAACAAGTACCTTCAAATTTTTATACAAACACTGAAACAAATACATATCTTATGTACTTTTTTTTTTTAACCATTATCAAACAAAAACATTCAACATTTGATATGACTGTAATAAATAAATATTTTTACACTGTACACAAACATTTACAACTGTTAAACGGGTAATGTACCAGTGATCAAATATTAGGTTTGTTACTCAAACACATACTTGTACATTCATTGCCAAGAATTGGGGTCTAAATTTAAATCATACAGGTTCAGTAACTACAGTAGCCACTTCTAGTAATAAGTAAGAGTAAACTAGAGCTTTGTCACGTGACGAATACCCCTACATGCCACATTGACACATATTTTGCATGTTGTCTTCCCAAAAAACAGCCAACACCATGTTCAATGTTTAAAACGCACTAAGTGACTCCATGACCTAGTATTTGACACGGCACGGCCCATGTTTGAAATTGGCCTACACATCATCTAGATACAACTTCTGACCACGTGTGGTGAAGATCCGATGAAAACAACTTGAAATAGAGTGCGGACACCATGCTGAATGTGTAAAACGTACTTAGTGAACCCGTGACCTAGTTTTTGACCCGGCATGACCCATATTCGATCTTGACATAGACATCATCTAGATACAACATCTGACCAAGTTTGGTGAAGTTCGGATGAAAACAACTTCAATAAGAGAGTGGATACGGACCGACCAACAGACAGACAGACAGACAGACAAGTTTACTCCTATATACCCCCTTAAATTTGGTTTGTGGGGGTATAATAATGTTACAGTAATGAAGTTAATCGACCCAAGACATCGTCAGTTGTTGATCCTGCATCCATTTCTTTGATAGCCAGATGACATCTTGATTGATTGTTTTAGTGGATTGTCTCTGCAGTCATGTATGGTTATTTTATACATTTCACATCACAGCAATAACCTTATTCCATGTATTGGCAGGGTTGGAAGCCAGCATATGACCTCGAATGAACCACAGCACAAAAATTCCACTCATCCTATGGAGTGGTTTTTGTTCTAGGAAGGTCTGAAAATTCTACTTGATTAAAAAAAAAATGTTTGTAACCATTGATTTCTAAAATATAAACAAGAGGGCCATGATGGCCCTAGGTCACTCACCTGAGTAGTATATAGGCTAACCAAGGTCTGTTACAGTTGTTTTATGAAAAAAAGGGGTTGTTGTTTCGGCAGATATATAAATAGATACATCATAAGAAGGTTTTTGTGTGTGTTTATGTTTGAAATAGACATTTGTTACAAATTGTGACAAAGCTATATTTTGGATAAGTCATATCAGGACAGTAATTTAATATTGAGCATACTCTGCAAATAAATAGAAATATGTTTTTCCATAATTTGGAAGAATCTGCTGACCACATTTCATGAAAATCAGACAATCAATGTGGCCTACGGATTGTTAACAAGGGTTTTACGAAAACCATATTGGAAAAAATACCCTGCTCCCTGATGGACATGTTTTTCCCCATGAAGGACTTTTTTTTTCAACCAACTGAAACTATTTTTTAATTTGTCCAAGATATAATTTTGACTAATTTTTTCATAAAAATCAGACAATAAAAGTGGCCTCTATAGAGTGTTAACAATGTTTTACTATAGCCATATAAAGAAAAATGCCCCCTGGCGGCCATGTTTTTCAAGCAACCGGAACCATTGTTAAACTTGTCAAAGATATCACCGGGACAAATCTTCTGACAAAGTTTCATGAACATTGGACAATTAATGTGGCCTCTAGAGTGTTAACAAGGCAAATATTGACGATGCATCACAGACAAAAGGCTACCACAAAAGCTCACTATGAGCACATTGTGCTCAGGTGAGCTAAAAATAAAGGTACATTAGGTTTAAATCTTGTTTGAAGGAGTAGAAAATCAGTGGAAATTTTCCTACAGGATAAGTGCCTGACAATATCATTTTCGTTGTCTGAATTGTTCACCTTTAAAGTTATTTTTTTGCATCCACTAAAAAGCTAATTTTTGCACCATAAAATATATTTTCTGATACTTCTTATCTTAACAGTTTGGTTTTTAAAGCTAACATATTAAACAAGAGATTGCCAAGCAATATTGTCCCCTACCGGTGAAACTCCACCATTGTCAGATTTTTTATTATTTGTTGCCATAGCAACCAGAATTCTTGACGTAGGAACAAATTGAAATGACGCACAGTCGCACATAATCTCCATATTACTATCTATCCATGTTTCAAGTTTCATGAAAAAAAATATGAAGAACTTTTCAAGTTATCGCAGGATCCAGACAAGTGTGACAGACTGATGGACTGACAGAGCGCAAACCATAAGTCCCCTCCGGTTTCACCAGTAGGGGACAATAAACAGTTTACATGCCGAATGTTAAGGCTAGATTTAATACAGTATTCGGTAGACAAAACAGCGTCAGTTTAACAGGATGTGAATATATGTCTGAACGTCTTATTATGCGACACCTATTAGAAGTGGACGCCAGCCAATTAAGAGCCAAATACAGTACCAATTTGTGCTTTATTTTATATATTAACCAACAATCATAATGGTGCTTTCCACTGGCATTTTGCAAGATCAGACATTACATCAATATATTTCATGATTTTTTATTCAAAATGACATTGCTCAAATTAAAAACAACACAAAAATATGTCAACAACTAAAATTGCACAAAATTTGTACCATGGGTTTTAATGTTACTAACAGAATTGTGGAAAATATGACACAAGGCTGAATTTCAATACTAGTTGTCACGAACAAAATTTCTGCATTAATGATTTCCTACAGAGTATGTATATTGAGCTGTTGAAGCAATGCCTATAAGTTGAAGAGAATTTAGTGCACACAGTACGGCAACAGACAACCAAATGCAACTTTAATGCTTCCCATGTATTTGCTGCATTAAAATTACAATTTTGACTCTCATATATTAATTCAACCAAAGTCAACACATTTACACATTACGTAAGATTTAGCAAAATAATAAATACCTCTCAAAACATGTACAAGAAAAAGTTAATAAACATAAATAATACACATTTTCAGTCTTTACCAATAATTTTTAAGCATATAAACAACATGTATGTTACGTTTATAAGAAAATACAACATGCAATAACTCCCATTTAAAGCAATCAAATCAAAACATTTCGCATTAACCTTCCAGGTTAAAATGACATTCACAATTTTAAAATGCATTATGACATAAAATACGAAAGTTAAACTCCAATGGTAAAATGATATCTGCTAAATATTTTAGCTTTAAATAGTGCGAGTACGGCCAAAATGACACTTATTTTCAAATGACTTTATAGAGACATGCTCTGTGTTACATAATTAATATTATAAAAATATATTAAAAGTTGTATCAATACAAAAAGCGAGCACTAAAACTGCAAAAGTCATAAATAATTAATTAAATAACTGTATGTCAGTAACAAAAACAACAACCAAAAAATATACAAATCTGACCAGCTTTCACACAAAGTTTTGTATTTACTGAGCATTAATTAATTAATGTTCACAGATTTTTCTTCCCATTTATTTGAGATCTGTCTGCTTTTTATTCATTACTTCCATCCTATTTCTATCCACCTTTTACTCATCTTTAAGACGTTTTCCCAATTTACGCTTGCATTTATTTTCAGTTCTTTCCTTTTCTGTTCGTATGTAATATTTGTTTGTTTGGTAATTTCTATTTATATCTACATTATGCTACATATCACTTAATGTACATGTTATTGTATCACTTTACTGCCTTAAATATAACCATGATTTCACTCTATATCACTAACATAAATAACCATTTCTGTACAGAACTTTTATAACATTTAATCTCACTGTGTTAAATATAAATTGTTGGTCTTTCAACTGCCTGCCAAAAGTATAATTTAGAACAATCATAAATAATTCTTAAACAAGACTATTGCCAAGCAATATATGTCCCCTACCGGCTCCACCATTGTCAGATTTTTTTTATTTTTTATATATATATATATATATATTTGTTGCCAAAGCAACCAGAATTTTTGATGTAAGAACAAATGAAATGACGTGCATATTGTCCGTATTGCCATCTGTACATGTTTCAAGTTTCATGAAAAAATATGAAGAACTTTTTAAGTTATCGCAGGACCCAGAAAAGTGTGACAGATTCACAGACTGACGGACACACAGAGCGCAAACCATAAGTCCCCTCCCGTGAAACCGGTAGGGGACAATAAAAGAATATACAAAAGATTGTCAAAACATCTTTTGAGAAGCTTAATTAATTTAAAACAAGGGACAAAATTGTCACAAAACCAGGTTTTCATTGTGAAAAAAAAATCTGATAAAGGGAGAAAACTCAAACTGAACTTTTGAAATGACCAAAAAAAATTAACCCCCTTTGTAAGTTTTTTTTTTTTTTTTAATCTATTTTTAGTCGTGGCGACCTTGACATTGGAGATATTGACGTGATTCTTTCGTGGGACACACCGTCCCATGATGGTGAACAAATGTGCCAAATGATTTTAAAATCTCACAATGAATGACATAGTTATGGCCAGGACAAGCTCATTTATGGCCATTTTTGACCTTTGAACTCAAAGTGTGACCTTGACCTTGGAGATATCGACGTAATTATTTCGCGCGACACACCGTCCAATGATGGTGAACAAATGTGCCAAATGATTTTAAAATCTGACGATGAACGACATAGTTATGGCTCGGACAAGCTCATTTATGGCCATTTTTGACCTTTGAACTCAAAGTGTGACCTTGACCTTGGAGATATCGACGTAATTATTTCGCGCGACACACCGTCCAATGATGGTGAACAAATGTGCCAAATGATTTTAAAATCTGACAATGAACGACATAGTTATGGCCCGGACAAGCTTATTCCGCCAGCCCGCCAGCCAGCCCGCCAGCCAGCCAGCCCGCCCGCATTCGCCAATCTAATAACCAGTTTTTTCCTTCGGAAAACCTGGTTAAAAATACATCATACACATTATAAATCAGTTTTGATGATAAGTCATTTAATTATCAGTTTGATGATAAGTCATTTAATTATCAGTTTGATGATAAGTCATTTAATTATCAGTTTGATGATAAGTCATTTAATTATCAGTTTGATGATAAGTCATTTAATTAACAGTTTGATGATAAGTCATTTAATTATCAGTTTGATGATAAGTCATTTAATTATCAGTTTGATGATAAGTCATTTAATTAAGTGTGACGAGTATACTTTTTTTATTTTAAGAAACAATACTTGGCAGAATGACATAATTTGCGAACTAAAATAAACTATGATTTTAAAATAACTGTTTCTTATCAGTGATAAACTTTTTGCAGCTGCCAAATCTGTAACACTACATTGAGTATCCCGCTGTTTTGGACCACAATAAGTATTTTGTCTTTCAAAACTTGTTCCACTTTCACACATGCAGAACATTGAAAATGACAGTTTCTCCCTTTGCAATCAAAACAGCTCCAAAGTTTCTCATTAGAATTACAACTGTATGCCTCTTAATTGTTTACCATCTATGTCAAACACCACAAAAGTGATTTAGTCTTTGCTGACATTTCGATCTTTAAAAAATTCCTATAACAAAGGGAAGTTACTAAGACTGCACTTCTTCCTTGATCTTCATAATCATTTCAGTTGCCTCCTCTGGACTATGATTTGCCGCTGACACTTGAGATAGATTAAGTGGAAGGTCACCGCCACTGCTTCTGGAAAAGACATAAACAAATGTTCAATCTATATATAATTTTCACAATATATTTCAAGCAGTAAATGAGGAAATATCCATAACTTAAAATTGGTAATTTTCCGTTTTCACAATTGATTGATTTAAGAAATAATCCAGGTAAAAGAAATTGATTTTTAAGGACACCCGTGACGCTGATTTGAACTTAGCCTATGTGTTATCAATAGAAACATTCTGACAAAATCCTCAAGATCGAGTCATAAATGTAGCCTCTAGAGAGGGTACAAGGTTTGACCTGGTGAGAATTTTTAGCTGAAATAGGGGTAAAAAGTATACTATTTTAAGGGGGGAATGGGGCCGAATTTTCAGCCCGAAAAACGACCAAACGACGGCCCTGAAGTATTTCCCAAAATGTTGCATTACCTGCGCATTATTGCTGGATTTCCCCCATAGACCATCTGCTGCATACTGGCCAGGTGTTTGTTGTAGGCCGCCATCCCAGACTGCATTTGCTGGGGATCAATCTGCGGATACATGTGTTGGTACAGGAGATACTGATTCACCAACCCCTGGGAAGGTGGGTGACCCTCCATGGGTGGTCGAGGCCCTAAACGGACCCCAAACATTCCACTTTGAGCATGCCCGTTCCTAAAACTATTGCCATCATCATTCCCAGCTTTGTTCGCGGCGGAAGATTGTGAATGCGAAGCCATCCCTTCAGAGTTTGGAACTTTTCGTTGCATCTCGCCCCCTTTGACAGTAATTGCGGTCGTCAGCAGAAGTTTCTCTTGGGGAAAGTGCACATCCCCGGATCTGTTCTGTAGGCTGCCACTGTCAGAGTGGAGAATGTTTTGCAGGCAAGGGTGGCTACTCATCAGAGATTGTCCAGTGGGCGGAGCGTTGCTATGGTGATTGCTATGGGCGTTGCTTGTGGGACTGTGGACCGGGTAGGGCTTCTGTGGAACAGACAAAACTACGCTACCACCAGGGGTGAAACTGCCACTCCCATTCAACTTCATTACCATATCTGTTTCCATTGCACTGGGACTGGCAGAAGATGATTCGTGTTTGATTAATGTAGCCGACATATGATTCTGCTGAACATTCTGGAACGGGGACGGACCAGCCGTCATCGTTGGAAATGCTGAATGAATCACTGCAGGCATAAAGTGAGGACCAGATTTCAGCTGGGCAAGAAGCTGGGGGTGAGACTCACCAGCCGACTTCAGCTGGGCAAGAAGCTGGGGGTGAGACTCACCAGCCGACTTCCGGATTTGCTCAGCTGTGGAACCTCTAAAACTGCTCCCCTTCATCTCTCCTTCGTCCTCCCCATCTACAACCATCACCTCGCCATGCATCCTGTCATCGTTCAGGCTCAGATTCTCCATCTGTTTCGTCTCTTCAGTGCCGGCCTGCGGGGGCATCAATTTTCTGAACTTGTCAAACTTTTTGTGGAAAATCTCCTCACTTGGAGGTGCCTCCGGCGACTTGGACGCTCTGTTACTATAAGGGCAAGTAACTCTGTCGTTCATCCTAGCCCGGTCCCACACGGAGTTGTCTCCCTGTATAGGTAGGGAATCCTCAGCCGGGGCGGTGACAGAGAGTTTTGGGGGCTCCATGGCCTCTTGTCGACTCCCCAGGTTGTGGCCCCAGGGGGTAGCCAGGGGCACACGCAGATGGGACACAGGGTCAAAGGCACTTCCGTTACTCATTGGAAGTTTCTGCCTCTGAAGAAAGAACATCATGTTATATTTGAAGATGTTACAGTATATTCAAAGATGTTATGGTATATTCAAAGATGTTATAGTAAATTTAAAGATGTTATAGTACTGCACATTTAAAGATATAACAGTATATAAAAACATGTTACAATATGTTCCAGGATATTACAGTATATTTAAAGATGTTATAGCATATTCATTGATGTAACTGTATATTCAAAGACGATATGGTATAATCAATGGTGTTACAGTATATTCAAAGATGTAATTGTATTTTCAAAGATGTTATGGTATATTTAAAGATGATACAGTATGCTCATAGATGTTATGGTATATTGAAAGATGATATCGTATATTAAAAGATGTGACGGTATACTAAAAGATGTTGGCTTTATTAATAGATGGTACTCTATATATAACTAGAGCTTTATCACAGACGTGACGAATACCCCCACATGCCGCATTGACACATAATATTTTGCATGTTGTCTTCACAAAAAAACAGCGGACACCATGCTCAATTTTTACAACGCACTAAGTGACCCCTTGACCTAGTTTTTGACCTAGAAAGGCCCATGTTCTAACTTGGCCTTAAGATCATCTCCATAAAACTTGTGACCAAGTTTGGTGAAGATCGGATGTAAACTACTTGAATTAGAGAGCGGACAACATGCTGAATGTTAAAAAACGCACTAAGTGACCACGTAACCTAGTTTTAGGCCCAGAATGGCCCATGTTCAAACTTGTCCTAGAGATCATTTAGATAAAACTTGTGACCAAGTTTGGTGAGGATTGGATGAAAACTACTTGAATTAGAGAACGGACAACATGGTGAGGTTTAAAAGGCACTAAGATACCCCATGACCTAGTTTTTGACCCGGCATGACCCATATTCAAACTTGACCTAGACATTATCTAGATACAACTTCTGACCTAGTTTAGTGAAGATTGGATGAAACTACTTGAATTAGAGAGCGGACAACATTGTGATGTTTAAAACGCACTAAGTGACCCAGTGACCTTGTTTTTGACCCGGCATGACCCATATTCAATCTTGCCCTAGACATTATCAAGACACAACTTCTGACCAATTTTGGTGAAGATTGGATAAAAACTACCGTAATTACTCAATGTTTTCGGACACTCTAAGTTTTCGGACACCCCGTTTTTTAGCAAAAATAATTATTTTTCGTGACTTAATTTTCGGACACACGAGTTTTCTTCCATAATTAATGTCTCTAAGTTTTCGGACGGTCTATTTTACAGCGCTATTTTACCAAATTTCGGTCCTGTTTTCGATATCTAATGACACTTCGATCATGGGGTTTTAAAACAACCAGATTAACATCATAAAACATGACAGGTGCATGCCTGAGGGCAACGGACCATTACATTTGTGTTATAGGGTAAATAACCTTGTAAACCGGTATGAATCAATGGTTTCGCCCTATAGCATACGCGTTATGACAATTACCAGGGGTAGTGCCAATTAACATGAGTGAATCCACATGAGTGAATCCTTTGTCTGTGGTTAAACCACGTGACCTATATATCGGTCAGCTTAGCAATAAGTGACGTCACAGCAGAACTGTGCTATTATTTACCGCAATGGTACTTCTCCTTCTCAGTAAAATAACTGACAAATACTAAACGTTTCAAAGTGTGATGCTCCCTATTGCAAGTTTGACGAACAATGGAAGGTGTAAGACAACAACTATCGGAAATGAACAAACAAAGAATTCATTGTTTGCTTTTTTGCGTTACAGGTTCATACTAGCGAGTATCGGTACATCACATGCTCATCTTTGAACTCGTTGGTCAAAGAAATACCTTGTAGTAACGATCTGTCAAATAAATTAAGCATTTAAAATTATTTAAAATGCAATGCAAACACATATAACTGTAATTTATACTATACAGCATGGTATTTTACAAGCGCGTGCTATTACCCGTAGTCGTTGATACAATTGACGCTATTTCGGACACTTAAATTTTCAACTCTAAGTTTTCGGACACCTGTATTTTGTGAATACTTTTAGTATCTAAGTTTTCGGACACGAAAAAAAATAATTATTTTTAAGTGTCCGAAAACATAGAGCAATTACGGTACTTGAATTAGAGAGCGGACAACATGGTGAGGTTTAAAACACACTAAGTGACCTCGTGACCTAGTTTTTGACAAGTCATAGCCCATGTTCGAACTTGACCTACACATCATCTAGTTACAACTTTTGACCAAGTGTGGTGAAGATCGGATTTAAACTACTTGAAATAGAGAGCGGACACCATGCTCAATGTGTAAAACGTACTAAGTGACCCTGTGACCTAGTTTTTGATCTGGCATGGCCCATGTTCGAACTTGGCCTTCAGATCATCTAGATAAAACTTCTGACCAAGTTTGGTGAAGATCGGTTGAAAACTACTTGAATAACAGAGAGGACACCATGCTGAATGTTAAAAAAAGCACTAAGTGACGCCGTTATTTAGTTTTTGACCCAGCAAGGCCCATGTTCGAACTTGGCCTTAAGATCATCTAGATACAACTTCTGACCAAGTTTGGTGAAGATCGGATGAAAACTACTTGAATTAAGAGCGGACAACATGCTGAATGTTTAAAACGCACTAAGTGACCCCGTGACCTTGTTTTTGACCCCGCAAGGCCCATGTTCGAACTTGGCCTAGACATCATGTAGATACAACTTCTGAACAAGTTTGGTGAAGATAGGATGAAAAGTACTTGAATTAGAGAGCGGACACTTAATACGGACCGACAGACAGACCGACCGACCGACAAGTTCACTCCTATATACCCCCCTAAACTTCGTTTGTGGGGGTATAATAATGTTACAGTATATTCAAATTTGTTGTAGTATATTGAAATATTTTACGGTATATTGAAATATTTTATTGTATATAAATAGATATTAAGTTACTTTCAAAGATGTTACATTAAAAATATAGAGGATCAAGACTTTCATGACATATAGTGTTGCAAGGGCAGCTATTTTAACATTTAAGTTACATACACTTCTAAATTAAATTAGTGAATTGGACGATTCAACAAAACATTTACAATTCCAAATTGTATGACATTTGCATGCACTATAATATGGTGTTTGGTGTTTCATTTTCAACCCTGATTTTAAATCACCAGATTTGTGCAATATCAAGCAAATTTTGACTGTGAAGGAACAGTTGATTGATAATAGTCATTAGACACAAAGCCTCTGATACAGAGTGTTAATATGTGTCTGAAAAAAGGCAGGTTTTATCAGCCTAAAGAAGTTATCCTTTGAAACTGACTTTATGTCTTAAACACTGGTTTCCAATAGACTGGTCAAATCAGCTGTTCAATACCTGGGCTACAAGAAGTATTTACGTTTCTACAATTATTAAACCTTCCCATCACCACCAATTGAACAGATAAACCAAGTCCAATTGAATGACAATATGTCCTACTTTACACTCGGGTTTAAATTAAACAGACCTTTGCCTTAAATTTAACAACCTTAAAATAATTGTTTCTAATTCAAAATATCTTCAATTTATTTTCATCACTGAAAACCTGCATACACATTTTGCTCTCAAATTATTTTCAGGTCAAATGTCAGGTCAATTATCAAATTGTTCTTCGAAACTGCTTGTCTCATTCATTCTGAAAACTGCACCCAACTGTCTGAAATCTCTTAAAGCAAATGAAATCTGTAGAAACAGATTTTTTTCTCCATACATTATGGAAAAGATCCCAGTCTGCTATTTGAACACTTCCAACCATGAACATGTCATATGAATAACATTATATTGTTTGTG
Organism: Dreissena polymorpha; assembly: GCF_020536995.1. Lineage (NCBI taxonomy): Eukaryota > Metazoa > Mollusca > Bivalvia > Myida > Dreissenidae > Dreissena > Dreissena polymorpha. The sequence goes on from NC_068364.1 coordinate 74,492,319, forward strand.
CAAATTTGAAGTTATTACCTGCATGTCTTCATGAGCCAGGGGTGACCTCTGCTTATCCATCTTTCTGAACAAGGCTGCATCGGGGAGCTGAGATAGGTAGGCTGGATGCCTGTCAACCAGAAGGGACTTCTTCTTCGCGTGAAGATTATAAGACGCCCCCACGCTCCCGCGCCGCATTTCTGCCGGCATTTGATATGTCTGTCCATCCGGGCTGAGGTACTCGTGTTCCATGGTTCCATATTGCCGCGAATGCACTCCATTCACAGTATCCGTGTTGACGTGGAAACTGGCACAGCGCGGTCGCATTTGAGACGCATCCTCCGCTCCGAAGGAATCAGACCTGGGCCGGGACGGTGAATTTGGCGAGGAAACAAACGGCTGAAGCATGTCTTTATGTATTGGGTGTGACGGACTCGTCCTTGAACTGCATGCACTGGAATCTGGCGTGGAAATCGGGATGAAGTTTCTGTTGATGAACGAGTATTGCTCTTCCAGGATAGGCAAGGGAGATGAAGCGTTTGAGTTATTCACAGAGCATGGCATGCTATTCACGTGAGTACGTGACTCGAGCCTGTCACTCAACTTGCCAACAACTTTTGATATATAATCTCGGTCCATGGTGTAGCGTCTACGTGAGCCTTCCTCGATAGTGTGAAGTCGAGGGCGTGAGATCTGCGAGTCTCGGTCCAACGTATGGCACCTGCGCCGCGGCTGGTCTGATACCATGCCGTAGTAGCCTGTGTCCTCGCGATAGAAAGTTCCATACGGCGTCTTCAGAACAACCTGCGCAGGCTGACTGCCGCTTGCGTCGGGGTATCTCACAGATGGGTGGATTAGAGAGTTGTTGCTGTCGTACATGGAAATGTCTTGTGTGGAACACGAGTTGTATGTTGTCACTGACGACATCGAGTCTGTAGGCGTGGAATCACCTGATCTGAAGAGGCAAGAATAAATGTTATAAATAATAATAAGAAGAAGATACTAAAGATAAGATTAACAAGATAATATTAATCCTTTACTACTCACATTTGACGACTTGTTGCCATAAAACAAACAAATTAGATCTAAGACCTTACTTACTAGTGTCGATTCTCCCAAATTTAAAATCCCTAAAATTGAGCCGGGTGGCTGGGTCCACAGACCTCTTAATGAGAAAACCCAGAGCTTTAGCTTTATGTATTTTTTTATAGTCTTTCTAGTTGCAATTTCTGGTGATTTCAGTGCGATTTATTATAAACCAGACCATCCGTATCACAGCATGTTTATTTATCATTCTATAAAATTGTTAAAAAGAACATCCAAAATAAATTAAAATTGACAAACAATTTTGTATCTGAAAATGACAGTCCGAAAACATGTACATGTTTTTCACATGAAATAGAATAAGTATGCATGTTGATTGACTGCAAAAAATGAAAACGCGAAAATTACCTAATCAATTTATAATATGGTTGACATATTGCTTTACAATATGTTATTGCAGTGCTTTACATTGCTTATTGATCACTTAAAATTGCAAGATGGCGGACATTTGCAACATTCGCAGGCTGTATCTGTTAAAGTTGTTTGCATATAGCCATTTTCACTTTGCCCTTCTGTGACATACATTATGTGAGTCTAGGGATGCAAGAGGTTACAAAAATCATTAACCAGTTAACCTTTTTCCGTAACCGGTTATTAACCGGTTAACTGAAACGCCTTAAGTAGTTAAAATGATTTATAGTACGTAACAAAAGTCATACCGTTCGAATCGCGCTGTAGAAACAAAAGTAATTTCAAATTTGAAATCGCTTGCGTTGATAACATGCCAGTTTCATAAGAACATGTACTATACAATTTATTTTAATAATTGTGTAAATGTATGCAATATATTTAATTTATTTTTCCTGTGCAAATGCATAGGAGAAAAAAAATAAAGAAATAAACAATGTTTATTTTCACGTGTTATTAACTTATTTTTGGTTTGGCCGCTTATATTATGTTCGCGTCGTATCGCTCACAAAAATGGTGTGTTCCTTTGTTCATTCTGTTTAATTTATAAAACTCAAATTGGCTTAATATAAAAATGTGTTTTCCCTTTCCGACGTTAAGTGGGTAATGTGTGTTCAGCGAATCCGCATCTCTTCTTATTCGATAATTGCATATTTTGTTGTTTGCATTTTATCGTTTGTAGCCGAAGTAGTATCGTTTGATTTTTATTATACAATGAAAAAATGTGGGTAAAATAAAGGACACAAATGCAAATTAAATTAATTTTGAAAGAAATGTAAGTTGAAAATCTAAGATAATTAGTACATTTATTTAATAGCGAAGTAACTAAGTATTATGATCTCAAATACTGATATGTTTGTTTACGTTCCAAAGCGCACACATTTTAAGCATTTACACAAATACTTAAGTTAACGGTTTTACTTTTTAAATATTTTTAATTGATCTTTAATTTTTAATTAGTTAATAATTTGATTTCTTAAATAAAACTTCGGACGGAAACGGTGGAATCGTTCCACGTAAATTATCATAATGATATTAATTTTTGATAAACAAAAACAACGTTAACTGGTCAAGATTTTAACTACAAATGCAATTCTTGATAAAATTGTTACTTTTAAACATGGTATTTTTGCGAGCAATCAGTGTTGGATATTGGTTAACAAAAAATCAAAATACGCCGTCCAATGTATCAAATGTTTTTTATCTCGAGTTCATTAAACGTATTAATTACGTATTCGAGTTCCGACTCACCGCACTTTGCTAGTTAAATTTTAGCGAGTCAAAAAACAATAGTGTAAGTTATCAAAACGTACCCCCTATTTGTATCACAAAGGTATTGATTAATTACTTTATTACCTTGTTGACACGTTATTTATTACCGTCGATGGTGCGGCATGTTGTTCTAACTAGTCACCAGCGCAAGTAAGCAGTATGTCACACGAAAAATGTGAAATCATACGAATCATTCTTTGAAAAAAAAAACATAATTAAATATTTTTCCAGGTTAACCTTTTCCCGAAAATGTAACCGGTTAACTGGTCATTTTGGTAGGTTAACCGGTTAACCTCTTGCATCCCTAGTTAATAGTAACCGATGTGTATCTCGTATTTCTCCTGAGGCATGACAGTACACAAAGTCACAAAGAGTATGTTCATATGTGTTTTGTTCTGAGAAAACTGGGCTTAACGCATGTGCGTAAAGTGTCGTCCCAGATTAGCCTGTGCAGTCCGCACAGGCTAATCAGGGACGACACTTTGCGCTTTTGTGGCATTTTTAGTTTCAAGGAAGTCCCTCCTTACCGAAAATCAAGTTTAGGCGGAAAGTGTCGTCCCTGATTAGCCTGTGCGGACTGCACAGGCTAATCTGGAACGACACTTTACCCACATGCATTATGACCAGCTTTCACAGAACAAGACACATATCTTTGAAATCAAGAAATCGTCGGAGACGGGTGATGCTCCCCAAAGTTTTTTTTGTCACAATATTGCACTATATATTCAGATAAAAGGAAACGTTTTGAGGGGCATAACTTTGGACAAAATAATACAATGGATGGTTTAGCAACTTAAAAATTTCAAAGGGCCATAACTCTCTAAATAAATCATCTAACCAGAACCCACAAATAACATGCGCATCTCCTCAAAGTAGTTAAGCTTCCCATAAAGCTTCATTGAATTCCAGTCAGTAGTTGGGGGACAAGAATTGCACTATATGTACAGTTAATGGAAAATTTCAAAGGGCCATAACTCTGTGAAAATCATCCGACCAGAACCGGCTGATAATATGCACATCTCCTCTTGGTAGTGAAGCTTCCCATAAAGTTTAATTGAATTCCAGTCATTAATTGCTGAGAAATAGCCCGGACAAAAATTGTGCACGGACAGACGCACACACACGCACGGACAGACGAAGCGGCGACTATATGCTCCACCCAAAAATTTGTTGGGGGAGCATAAAAATCATCTGACTAGAACCCCCTGATAATATGCACATGTCCTCTTAGTAGTAAAGCTTCCCATACCATAAAGTTTCATTGAATTCCGGTCATTAGTTGCTGAGAAATAGCCCAGACAAGAATTGCACTCAGGCTTGGCGAAATTGCCGGTCCGCCGGTCCTGACCGGCAGATTTCAATTTGGTCCGGCAGGTTTAACAAGAATGTCGGTCCTGGTGACCGGCAAAATGTGAAATGATTGCAAACAAATCTTTTTTTTTCAAGTTGAAAATTCGAAGAGCAAATCGCTTACTACATCATGAAAATGAAATCGCTCGTTGTTTTGATGTTTGCTGTAGGTTTGTTACGTACAATTAGCAAATCCAACTTGTTACACAACACCTACTTTAAACTCGTTTGCAAAATCGCCAACTGCGTTCTAACAAAAAAGATCTTGATAGCTTTTACATATTTTTCGAGTAGGATAAGGACAATAAAATATGGTATCGTGATCAACACAACCATATGCATACGCCATTTTTCATAAGTGTAAAGAGTACAGTGCATTATGGGGCAGAGCTTTCATTGGACGAGCGAATTTAAATTTAGATTGAATGCAATACGATACATGTACAAAGAAATGTTTTTATTGCATCATATGCAGTGCCATGTAAAAAAACGTGCTTCCCGGGGACTTTCTGATACTGGTCAAAAATGAAAATGAATCCCTGTTAACAATTACACTGCGTTAGCATGTAAATAAATCGTCTTTTTTATTTAATTAATTACTAGTAAACGTTCTGAAAAATGAAATGCCTTAATCATTAAATGTCAGGTAACGTGTTTTGTACTGTGCGCAGTATATTTTAACAGCCGCTCCAAACTGCAATCATATTAAAGTAAGAATGTTTAAATCGTTTCGAATAACTTAAATTTGATAATTATTCGGCTTGCACATACGTTATTGAAATTATCGCACCGAACCGTTCTAATAGGGAATACATGTAATAAAAACTGACACGCGAATTTTTCACAACATGATTGACATTACACAACCGATTAACACCAATTAGCTGCCAGTGTAACCTCTAAGCGATTAAAATCAATTTAAGGGCCGGTTGAATAAAGAGATCAAGATGTGATCGCTGCCATTTTTGAATTTTCTAGTTAAGTTGTTGTTGCTTTACGGTCCGGCTAAATTTTCTCCGGACCGGCACATTTTCTGAAATGCCTGTCCGGATGACCGGCAGATTTTTTCTAATTTCGCCATGCCTGTGCACTATATGTACAGTTAATGGAAAATTTCAAAGGGCCATAACTCTGTAAAAAAATTATCCGACCAGAACTGGCTGATAACATGCACATCTCCTCTTGGTAGTGAAGCTTTCTATCAAGTTTAATTGAATTCCGGTCATTAATTGCTGAGAAATAGCCCGGACAAAAATTGTGCACAGACGGACACACGCACGGACAGACGAAGCGGCGACTATATGCTTCCACCAAACAGTTTGGGGGAGCATAAAAACTAACTAAGCATAACTTGCTTAATTAGTTTTTGGATAAATACACGAGAGTCTTAAACCTCTGAATACTATTGAATAAGTTATTTGAAATACTTATTTCAAACAAACTGGCAGTTCATTTGATTTTTGAACATATCAGATCATGCAATTGAATGAACATCATTATTTCAGCTAGCAAGTCTGTTAATGAGCTCTGTCCTACTGACCTGCCGTCCCCCTCCCCCTGGTCTAAATCTTCTCCCTTGTCACCCTGGCCTGAAACAGAAAACATTCACTCCAATGAGAAGCAAACCATAAACAGCAAGTTTGTTACCGAAACTGACAAACTATGAAAACTAAATTAAAAGGATCATATCTGCTTAAAGGACGACAAATCACATCCTAAGCAATTTGAATCAGTCACTGACAGGGGTGTGATTTCTAACAACCACAGGTACAAAAATCCCCCTACCCCTCTCAGAGCTACCGTTTCACACTCACTAAACTCTTCATTTGTATATGTACAGAGAGTAAATAACTTTTTTTAAAATTATTTAATATTAAAAGGGAGGAAAAAGAGTGAAAGGACAAGTAATAACACTCCTAGTGATATACGCACCGACGGTCTTCTCTGAATGCAGAGTATTAAGTGTCCGTAGGTCGGTAGTCTTCATGAGTAGCTTGGCAAACAGAGTGTTGTCCTCAGGGTGGTTGGTGTTCACCATGTTCTGAAGGCTCTCTGTCAACTTGCTCTGGATCCTCTCCACCTGATCTAGCTGGCGCAGGCCAGGACGATCTACAAGAATAGGACACCATTCTTATTAACCCTTTCACCCATAAGAAGCAAAGCGAAAATGGCTTTTGCAACCAGCATAAAACCAGCAACTCGCAGTCAGTTCAGGTTTTATGCTGTTTGCTGCTCATCAGTAACTAAGGGTTCGAAATGAAGCCGTTAAAACTTGAATTTAGTAAGAAAGGTTTTTAATTAAATGTAACTTTCTAATGGACTACAAATGCATAAAAACATCTATGTGGGAAAGGGTTAAAGTCGATGCTTTAAGGTGAACATTCCCATAACGAAAATGAAAAAAAATATTCAAAGTGTCTTCATGGAAAACTTCATTTTGTGTGCTTAACCTTTACCTCTTAGATACGCATTTTACGAGCTTTGTAGTCCCTTAGAAAATCAATTATATGAAATACTTTAGAAACAAATAAAATAATTAAGGCTTCATATCAAATCTTAATATACTGATGAGCGGCAAACAGCATAAAACCTAAGCAAGTGACTGCAAGCCTGTTCTGGTTTTATGCTGGTTGCATATAGCCATGTTCACTTTTTTTTGAGTGGGAAAGGGTTTAAATCAATGCTTAAACGTTAATATTTGAATTTAGAAAATGATGACAATTAAGAGTCAGAACTTTTTGTCAATTCGCTGAGTGCTTATTAAAATAAGTCACCATATTTGTCTACTGCAACAGGTAAAGATATGCACTTGATAGAAATGCAAAAAATATAAGTTTGTAGCTCCATTATTTATGAAAAATTGCCGGCACCATAAGCACTGCCAGAAGGCTCATTGAGTCGCCTTCTGAGAACACTGGGCATAATGCTTGTGCGTAAAGTGTCGTCCCAGATTAGCCTGTGCAGTCCGCACAGGCTAATCAGGGACGCCGCTTTCTGCTTTCATGTTATTTTTAGTTTCAAGGAAGTCCCTCCTTACCGAAAATCAAGTTAAGGCGGAAAGTGTCGTCCCTGATTAGCCTGTGCGGACTGCACAGGCTAATCTGGGACGACACTTTACGCACATGCATTTTGCCCAATTTTCACAGAACAAGACACAATTGAGCAAGCACTCACCTGGGGACAGTAGAACTACAGCAGAGAAGAGAGCCAGCTCCTCGTCGGTCAGGTTGAACTTGTTGAAGCGCTCGGCAAAGTCAAACATGGAATCGAGAAGGAAGCCGACGCTGGTAGACAGCTGAAATGAGGTTAAAATCTGGGTCAAGCTAACTTGCACAATAATACATTGAAGCCTCATTTTGGGAAAACCGGTCTTAATGCATGATCGTACAGTGTCATCCGAGAATAACCTGAATCCATACACGGTAATAAGGTACAACACTTTATGCCTTGAATGGATTAGCCTGAATCCACACACAGCAATAAGGTACAACACTTTATGCCTTGAATGGATTAGCCTGAATCCACACACAGTAATAAGGTACAACACTTTATGCCTTGAATGGATTAGCCTGAATCCACACACAGTAATAAGGTACAAAACTTTATGCCTTGAATGGATTAGCCTGAATCCACACACAGTAATAAGGTACAACACTTTATGCCTTGAATGGATTAGCCTGAATCCACACACAGTAATAAGGTACAACACTTTATGCCTTGAATGGATTAGCCTGAATCCATACACGGTAATAAGGTTCAACACTTTATGCCTTGAATGGATTAGCCTGAATCCACACACAGCAATAAGGTACAACACTTTATGCCTTGAATGGATTAGCCTGAATCCACACACAGTAATAAGGTACAACACTTTATGCCTTGAATGGAATAGCCTGAATCCACACACAGTAATAAGGTACAACACTTTATGCCTTGAATGGATTAGCCTGAATCCATACACGGTAATAAGGTACAACACTTTATGCCTTGAATGGATTAGCCTGAATCCACACACAGTAATAAGGTACAACACTTTATGCCTTGAATGAGATTAGCCTGAATCCATACACGGTAATAAGGTACAACACTTTATGCCTTGAATGGATTAGCCTGAATCCACACACAGCAATAAGGTACAACACTTTATGCCTTGAATGGATTAGCCTGAATCCACACACAGCAATAAGGTACAACACTTTATGCCTTGAATGGATTAGCCTGAATCCATACACGGTAATAAGGTACAACACTTTATGCCTTGAATGGATTAGCCTGAATCCACACACAGTAATAAGGTACAACACTTTATGCCTTGAATGAGATTAGCCTGAATCCATACACGGTAATAAGGTACAACACTTTATGCCTTGAATGGATTAGCCTGAATCCACACACAGTAATAAGGTACAACAATTTATGCCTTGAATGGATTAGCCTGAATCCACACACAGTAATAAGGTACAACACTTTATGCCTTGAATGGATTAGCCTGAATCCACACACAGTAATAAGGTACAACACTTTATGCCTTGAATGGAATAGCCTGAATCCACACACAGTAATAAGGTACAACACTTTATGCCTTGAATGGATTAGCCTGAATCCACACACAGTTATAAGGTACAACACTTTATGCCTTGAATGGATTAGCCTGAATCCACACACGGTAATAAGGTACAACACTTAATGCCTTGAATGGATTAGCCTGAATCCACACACGGTAATAAGGTACAACACTTTATGCCTTGAATGGATTAGCCTGAATCCACACACAGTAATAAGGTACAACACTTTATGCCTTGAATGGATTAGCCTGAATCCACACACAGCAATAAGGTACAACACTTTATGCCTTGAATGGATTAGCCTGAATCCACACACAGTAATAAGGTACAACACTTAATGCCTTGAATGGATTAGCCTGAATCCACACACGGTAATAAGGTACAACACTTTATGCCTTGAATGGAATAGCCTGAATCCACACACAGTAATAAGGTACAACACTTTATGCCTTGAATGGATTAGCCTGAATCCACACACAGCAATAAGGTACAACACTTTATGCCTTGAATGGATTAGCCTGAATCCACACACAGCAATAAGGTACAACACTTTATGCCTTGAATGGATTAGCCTGAATCCACACACAGCAATAAGGTACAACACTTTATGCCTTGAATGGATAAGCCTGAATCCACACACAGCAATAAGGTACAACACTTTATGCCTTGAATGGATTAGCCTGAATCCACACACAGTAATAAGGTACAACACTTTATGCCTTGAATGGATTAGCCTGAATCCACACACAGTAATAAGGTACAACACTTTATGCCTTGAATGGATTAGCCTGAATCCACACACAGCAATAAGGTACAACACTTTATGCCTTGAATGGATTAGCCTGAATCCACACACAGTAATAAGGTACAACACTTTATGCCTTGAATGGAATAGCCTGAATCCACACACAGTAATAAGGTACAACACTTTATGCCTTGAATGGAATAGCCTGAATCCACACACAGTAATAAGGTACAACACTTTATGCCTTGAATGGAATAGCCTGAATCCACACACAGTAATAAGGTACAACACTTTATGCCTTGAATAGATTAGCCTGAATCCACACACAGTAATAAGGTACAACACTTTATGCCTTGAATGGATTAGCCTGAATCCACACACAGTAATAAGGTACAACACTTTATGCCTTGAATGGATTAGCCTGAATCCACACACAGTAATAAGGTACAACACTTAATGCCTTGAATGGATTAGCCTGAATCCACACACAGTAATAAGGTACAACACTTTATGCCTTGAATGGAATAGCCTGAATCCACACACAGTAATAAGGTACAACACTTTATGCCTTGAATGGAATAGCCTGAATCCACACACAGTAATAAGGTACAACACTTTATGCCTTGAATGGATTAGCCTGAATCCACACACAGTAATAAGGTACAACACTTTATGCCTTGAATGGATTAGCCTGAATCCACACACAGTAATAAGGTACAACACTTTATGCCTTGAATGGATTAGCCTGAATCCACACACAGTAATAAGGTACAACACTTTATGCCTTGAATGGATTAGCCTGAATCCACACACAGCAATAAGGTACAACACTTTATGCCTTGAATGGAATAGCCTGAATCCACACACAGTAATAAGGTACAACACTTTATGCCTTGAATGGATTAGCCTGAATCCACACACAGTAATAAGGTACAACACTTTATGCCTTGAATGGATTAGCCTGGATCCACACACAGTAATAAGGTACAACACTTTATGCCTTGAATGGATTAGCCTGAATCCACACACAGTAATAAGGTACAACACTTTATGCCTTGAATGGATTAGCCTGAATCCACACACAGTAATAAGGTACAACACTTTATGCCTTGAATGGATTAGCCTGAATCCACACACAGTAATAAGGTACAACACTTTATGCCTTGAATGGATTAGCCTGAATCCACACACGGTAATAAGGTACAACACTTTATGCCTTGAATGGAATAGCCTGAATCCACACAAAGCAATAAGGTACAACACTTTATGCCTTGAATGGAATAGCCTGAATCCACACACAGCAATAAGGTACAACACTTTATGCCTTGAATGGAATAGCCTGAATCCACACACAGCAATAAGGTACAACACTTTATGCCTTGAATGGAATAGCCTGAATCCACACACAGTAATAAGGTACAACACTTTATGCCTTGAATGGATTAGCCTGAATCCACACACAGTAATAAGGTACAACACTTTATGCCTTGAATGGAATAGCCTGAATCCTCACACAGTAATAAGGTACAACACTTTATGCCTTGAATGGATTAGCCTGAATCCACACACAGTAATAAGGTACAACACTTTATGCCTTGAATGGATTAGCCTGAATCCACACACAGTAATAAGGTACAACACTTTATGCCTTGAATGGATTAGCCTGAATCCACACACAGTAATAAAGTACAACACTTTATGCCTTGAATGGATTAGCCTGAATCCACACACGGTAATAAGGTACAACACTTTTTGCCTTGAATGAGATTAGCCTGAATCCATACACGGTAATAAGGTACAACACTTTATGCCTTGAATGGATTTTCATTTAAGAGACTTTCTTTCAATGTAAACTTTCATAAAAGCGGAAAAGGTTGTCCGTTATCAGCCTATGCGGACTGCACAAGTTAATCTGGGATGAACCTTTACACACATACATTAATTTTTTAGGCAACATTTCCCAGAATGCGACATGTTTTGTCATTTGAATTACAAACTAGGCTTAAAGCTGTTTAAGAATGCGACATGTTTTGTCTATTGAATTACAAACTAGGCTTAAAGCTGTCTAAGCGTAAATGCTGTTTTGCCCTTCTGGGACTAGTCTTATTTAGAAGACACGCAAATAATTTAGAGATACTATTTATATTGGCTAAATTCTTTGGAAGTTTTATCGGGGAAAAGTCAATTATGTGGTGGACACCAGAAAGTTTAAATTTTCATCAATTTGCGTAAAATTGCAAAATAACATTACCAACTCATAATGTTTTAGTTCAGAAGTCCATTTTTATCTCAAAAATATCTTCGAATTGAAGTAAGAAAGGCATAAATTCTTCAGTTAAACTTCTGCTTAAATCGCAAAATCACTGCCCTGTTGCCATGTCATGAAACTGATTTAAAATATGAACCAATCAGAAGAAGGCATTACAGTGTAACATGTACGCGTAATTTTATTTAACACAGACTTTTACCTAAGTAGATCTAGTATGCTCATCTTTGTCGATTTAATAAGCAAAACAGATAAACATCCAATTTCACAATCACTAGCATGGTAATCTTTTTATTATCTGTTTAGACTGCTGATCTCACAAGAGCTTGCAGGCAACCATCGTTTATAAGTAAATGCTAACAAACAGCTCCTTATGTTTTGACAAGTTGTTTAAAACCTGCTAATAAATACAAAACAAACATGGCAGAAGTGCTAGACTTGTTATTGGAATTTAGTCGTTGCATTACAGAAACTACGTTCTGTGCATCGACCTGTCTGTACAAAATGCCTAGATTTGTACTTAAAACTTTGTAATGAAAGACAAAGTTGAAGTTGTGCATTTTATCAAATTAAAACTTTCTTAGGACATTCTCACCATTTCTGAAAATGACTAAATTGACGACAGCCTGATCCCGGACAATAGTTCAAGAGGAATATGAGCATTGTTTAGCAAACATCAGTCTGTCTATTATAATGATGGGTGGATGTATGGTTAGGAATTACCACTGCCCCGACGACTATTGTTCAAAGTTAAGTAACAGGTCCTTCCTTGTCAAAACAGCAAGTTAGGCCAGAAAGTAGGCCAAACTCGATCCTCGATCCTGGGTTCATGCCGAACAGATGATGCTCCTAGTCTCATTTATTTACAGCAAAAAAGATAGTAATCAAACACAGATGACAAAACTTTACTTTTAACCCTTTGCATGCTGGGAAATTTGTCATCTGCTAAAATGTTGTCTGCTAAATTTCTAATTTCGATTTTTTTTTCAAAGAATACTATCGGAATAGCAAACAGTTTGGATCCTGAGAACGTGGCGTCTCATCTGGATCCAAACTGTTTGCACAGGCCTTCAAAATTCGGTTCCCGCACTGAAAGGGTTAAATCCAGTAAGCAAGGTCATAATTTGTTTTCTCAAAAGACTCATACATGCATTTCCTTATTTTTGGTCTAAGTAAAATGACACAAGCAGACAAATACACATACCATCTCATGTAATAAAAAAACCCATATGATTTAACCATACACATACATGTAGACACACTAACAATAGCTTACCCCAGTTGTTTGTCGTCTGAACAGTTTTCCATTTGCAAACATCATCGTGTTTGATTCCGTGTCAAACAAACAGGCCAGTCTAACAAGCAGAACTTCAAATGTGGCAGCCTGTGGATGAACACATTGTAATATAAACGGACATAAAAAATTATAAAAACACTATAAAAAGATAATTGGATACGAAGATTTACATAAAGTTAAATGTTATATGAAACAAGAGTCGAACCTGCAACCCCTGGTTTTTGACCCCATTGGACGAACACAAGACCGAGGATCTGCTACAAATTCTTTTGGACCTCAAACATTCATGTTGAAGTACATGTAAAAGTTGTTTGTTAAACGCTTTCCCACTCAGAGGCAACATAAAAATGGCTATGTGCAAACAGCATAAAACCAGAACAGTCTGTTCAGGTTTTATGCTGTTTGCTGCTCTTCAGTATCTAAGGGTTGGAAATGAAGCCTTAAAAACTTGAATTTAGTAAGAAAGATCTTTGATTAAATTTAACTTTCTAAGGAACTACAAGTGCATCAAAATACATACCTAAGTGGTAAAAGGTTATTGATGAAAGAATTTTCAAGTCATGGAAGTGTACCTCCCATTGATGAAAGAATGTTCAAGTCATGGAAGTGTACCTCCCATTGATGAAAGAATGTTCAAGTCATGGAAGTGTACCTCCCATTGATGAAAGTGTCTAAGTGGTAAAGGGTTTATATCTTGGCTCGGCTAGGCACATACACGAGATGAAAATTAGGGCTTTATTACAAACATGACTACAAATATACTCACATAGATTTTTGGTAGGCATAACAGCCATGCCTGTGGCTGACTTCATGGGCAGATAACTTAGGAATCTATTAACTTGCACATCTACACTTCATGGCGACAACACATTTCAAGTTTACAGTCTATATCTTGAGAAATGTGGAAGTAATACCCACCACAAACTAAGAACATGTCATGCTGCTGTCATAGAAATAGTTAAAGGGTACATAACCCAAGAACATAATTTTTGTTCGTTTCAAATGTCAAATGTGTCTCATACTGAATTTTAGATATCCATGGCATCCAGCTTAAAGCGGCTAATGAGCAACAAACCAAGGTGTCTTGTAGCATTAGCACCATAGCTACAATAGTTGTTTCAGATTCAGAAGACTTACTAAGAAGTTGGGATAGAAAAGTCACCATCTTGCTCTACATTAACCCATTTATGCCTAGTGGACTCTCCCATTCCTTCTGAATTGGATCAATTTATTTCCAAAATTAGGGATGTCTAGTATATTTATTTCTATATTTATGATATTTCTTATAAAAATTCCTTGTAGCAAACAGCGCAGACCCTGTGAGACGCCGCATGATTCGGCGTCTCATCTGGGTCTACTTTGTTTGCCAAGGGTCTTTTTTCTAGATGCTAGGCATAAATGGGTTTAGTACACAGGTATTATTGTTAGTTTGACGTTGACGCTTCATTTCCTTTAGTCAGATATCTTTGTGAAAAATTTAAATCACAAGTGCTATTACATGTTTTCCAGACCCCCTTTAAGAGCAAACTTGCCATGTTGGACCTGGATGTCTGTGACTGAGACACTTAAGTATGATAAAATGGAGATGACAGATGCCTTAAGACCTTGTGTTAAATTTATTGTCAGACATTCACTCTGATTAAAACAATAAACACGTGATTATTTTTTTATCTTTATTGTTCTTTATTTCTTCAATACAAAATAGTTACACATGTTGCAAAGATAATTACTTTAATTCGGGCTAGTTAAAATGTATTCAGGCTGGTGAAATTTCCAACTGGGCTAGTGCCTTAAAAAAATAAGGCAAAGACTGTATTAAGTTTCATAATGACAGGCAGAAAACAGGGCCTAGTTCAAGACATAAAGTACACAAGTCAGGTGCACCAGGACAAACAAACATTGCAGCATGACAGACCGAATTAGAGACCAGCCTACAAACCAATTGACATGGTGCTTTTAGTAAACACCCACAAACTTTGCTTGCGATGTACAATATTAATCAACTTCTGACAACTAATCGTACATTTCTTCAACTGCTATAATTTTTATATTAACGACAGCCATCCTATACTATTACCATGATATTCTGAATTAATACTGAAATCAAGTTTTCCAAATACTGAACTCAAAGTGTTCACTATAGTTTCTGTAGGACATAAAGATACTGAACTCAGTAAGTATTTCAGAGTTTACCTACAGGTGCTGCTGTCTCTTCACAACTACATCTATAAAAAGACCAGCTCCTGTGACCTTTCAGAGGAAAATGAAAACCTAAATGTTGTGCCAAAATAGGTCAAATTTATCCCCACTGCCCGGGTATTCGCCAAAGATATAATGTTGGAAGATACTGAACACAATATCATAACAGTGTTTGTGAAGGACACACAAATACTAACTTCAGTTTACATTCATAGAATTATGAATACTTCATACTTTACAAAATTATGAATCAATATTAACCCTTTGCATGTTGGGAAATTTGTTGTCTGCTAAAATGTCGTCTGCTGAATTTCTAAAATTAGCATTTTCTTCGATTTTTTCAAAGAATACTATCAGAATAGCAAACAGTTTGGATCCTAATGAGACACCACGTTCTGTGGCGTCTCATCTGGATCCAAACTGTTTGCAAAGGCCTTCAAAATTTGGTTCCAGCACTGAAAGAGTTAATTGGTTTAGTTCACCTTTAGCAGAGTAATTTGGTCGTCCTGGTTCAGTAGCAGGAATCCTGGGATAGCCTTCGCAAAGTCCACCACCGATTTAATGGCAGGGGCAAAGAACTCTGAGAAATCTGTCCAATCCTGATTATCCGTGTTATCAGATCCCGCGTTGAAATTCAAGGGACAGGCCTGCAAATAGAGAACAAGGTGAGAACAAACAAGCAAATTCATTGAATTGATATCCCCGCCAATATGCTTCTGGACACTAAAGTGATATATTTGACACTCAAACAAGAGATATGTTTGTCAGAAACACAATGCCCCCTAATGCACCGCTTTGATTTTTTTTTTACCTTTGACCTTGAAGGATGACCTTGACCTTTCACCACTCAAAATGTGCAGCTCCATGAGATACACATGCATGCCACATATCAAGTTGATATCTTCAATATTGCAAAAGTTATGACCAAGGTTAAAGTTTTGGTTAAAGTTTTGGGACACACACACACACATACAATGACAGACAGACCCAAAACAATATACCCCCGATCTTTCGATCCGGGGGCATAAAAAGCATTTTTTCAAGATACAAAGGGCCATAACTCCGTTATTAACAGATGGTGTACAATGCCATCATCCTAGTATCCATATATATACTCATACCAAGTTTCAATAAAATCCGTCAAAGCACTTCCAAGACATGGCTCCGGACGGACGGTAAGACGGACGGACAACGCCAAAACAATATCCCT
Source organism: Dreissena polymorpha (assembly GCF_020536995.1). NCBI lineage: Eukaryota > Metazoa > Mollusca > Bivalvia > Myida > Dreissenidae > Dreissena > Dreissena polymorpha. Next base: position 74,508,714 of record NC_068364.1, read on the forward strand.
CCGCCGATGGCGGGAGATAATAAAGTATAAACCAGTGCTCAGACAGTGAAAGTTAAGTTGGAAACTTTTGAAAATGACGCTGAAATTTTCAGCAACTCCTACACTTTAAATTTCGGCAAATGAATGATAAAAATCGACCTCCAATGTAGACAACCATACTTTTGTAATGCCTACAAACAAAGGCTTGGTAACCATGTGCACTCCAGTTTAAACATAATGCCTACAGGAAAAATAGCACTCTGCAGCAATCTGTGCACAAGTTAGACCTATTAACAACAAGGAATTATGTAGTTACATAAAATAAATGGTTACCAGATCACTAGTATTGATAGCAGTTGTTTGCTTCTTAACTAGTGGAAGCAAATGGTCTTAAGAAAAGCCATTTCAACAAGATGTGTTTGTGAAACACAATGTCCCCCTATATGATGTTTGACCTTGAAGGATGACCCTTGACCTTGTGAAGGATGACCTTGACCTTTCACCACTCAAAATGTGCAGCTCCATGAGATATAAAAATCAAATGCAGGTCGTTAGAACATGTATGCGGCCATTTGCAATGTACGAAAAGTGTTATCGTAAAATTCTTATGCGTGATTGGCTGTTGCTATACACATGTGTGCTGGTTTCTCTATTAAAACAGGGACATAGGTCCCTGATTAAAATTGTTTTCTTATGCGTGATTGGCTGTTGCTATATATACTCGTGGACTGGTTTACCACATTAAATAATTATTATCGGAAAATAACATACCTCCAGTTAAAAAAGTGTGCTAGTCCGCAGATTAATCATAACTATTTATATAAACTTTGTTTTTTATTTTCGAAAAATATTAAAGTTTCGTTCTCGAAACAAATTTTACCACGGAAATTTTACTTGTCCCCGGACAAGCCAGCTTTCAAAAACTGCTTGCCCGGAAGGGTAAATTGACGACTCGGACAACTCGGACAGCATATTTCAGAACCCCTGCTAAAAATGTGTCCACTTCATAGTGCTAAGTAGCCTATGTTCATGATAATAAAACGCATTATTTGTTAATCCTTTGTATTTTCTTTGGTGAATATACTTGGTAAATCTCCAATTACAAATTAAAGAAATCCCGTCAACATGTGACATTAAACCCAGAACAACAAATGGGTCACAATGACCTTAGCTGACAAAGAAATTTTAGCAAAGATTAATATGTTGACCTAGAACTTTGTCAATATTTATAATTGACAGTTATGTCTGAAGATTGCGCATGTATGTACAAGTTTATGGATACGGTTATTAGGGTAAAATATAACTGTACACTGGGAGGTATACTTCCATAACTTGAACATTCTTTCATCAATGGGAGGTACACTTCCATGACTTGAACATTCTTTCATCAATGGGAGGTACACTTCCATGACTTGAACAGTCTTTCATCAATGGGAGGTACACTTCCATGACTTTAACATTCTTTCATCAATAACCTTTTACCACTTAGGTATGTACTTTGATGCATTTGTAGTCCCATAGAAAGTTACATTTAATAAACACCTTTCTTACTATATTCAAGTTTTCAAAGCTTCATTACCAACCCTTAAATACTGATGAGCAGCAAACAGCATAAAACCTGAACAGACTGAGAGTATCACGCAGGCTGTTCTGGTTTTATGCTGTTTGCACATAGCCATCTTCACTTTGCTTCTGAGTGGTTAAGGGATAAATAGAAGTGGCAATGTACAGACATTCAGACATAAAAAAATCTAGATCTAGAGGAAACAAGAATGATATTGATTAACTCACAGCATGTTACCACATTAATATGTGTAGTTCATTAAAATCGATTCAGTTTTGATTCATTTACTAACTATTGTTTCAATCCTCCATGTAAAACTTGTAAATCCATTGGTGTAGATACAAAACAGTATATCTTGGATAAATCAAGCAACACTGAGGAAATATTGAATGAAAGTAAAAGGAATGATTAAGTCAAACAAGAAATGTCAAACTATAATACTAAAAGGAGTATTTGACTCTCTATAACCTTGTTAAATTTTTGGAAACAAATCTATTAACAAACAAGATGTGTTTTTGAAACACAATGTCCCCCTATATGATGTTTGACATTGTAGGATGACCTTGACCTTGTGAAGGATGACCTTGACCTTGACCTTTCACCACTCAAAATGTGCAGCTCCATGAGATACACATGCATGCCAAATATCAAGTTGCTATCTTCAATATTGCAAAAGTATAAATAAAATAAGCGATTTCGGCCACATATATTTGACCTCTGACCTTGAAGGATGACCTTGACCTTGACCTTTCACCACTCAAAATGAGCAGCTCCATGAGATGCACATGCATGCCAAATATCAAGTTGCTATCTTCAATATTGCAAAAGTATTCATAAAATGAGCGATTTTGGCCACATATAATTGACCTCTGACCTTGAAGGATGACCTTGACCTTGACCTTTCACCACTCAAAATGTGCAGCTCCATGAGATACACATGCATGCCAAATATCAAGTTGCTATCTTCAATATTGCAAAAGTATTCATAAAATGAGCGATTTTAGCCACATATATTTGACCTCTGACCTTGAAGGATGACCTTGACCTTGACCTTTCACCACTCAAAATGTGCAGCTTCATGAGATACACATGCATGCCAAATATGAAGTTGCTATCTTCAATATAGCAAAAGTTATTGCAAAATGTTAAAGTTGGCGCAAACAGACAGACCAACAGACAGACCAACAGACAGACCAACAGACAGGGCAAAAACAATATGTCCCCCACTACTATAGTGGGGGACATAAAAAGTGTACTCTACTATAATAATAGTAGTCCAGGTCTCGATACAGGCCTTTCTTTGTTCAGTCCTTCATTCAGTTGCTGTATGTGACAGATTTTACATATATTTTTGCAATTACTTTGCTTTCAACTTAACTGTTTAATTTTCTATTTTTTAATATTGTTTGATATAATAATGGTGAGGAATTGGTTTAAACACAAATCTGCCTGTACTCATTCCTCCGGATGAAGAACAACAAATAAATGACATTTAGAATACATCATTCAAAAACAAAAAACAAAATACACCTCCTTAAATATAACAATCAATAAGCTATCAAACATTACACACAACATGTTTACTGCTTATACTTCTAGTACAAAAAAAGCCTGAACATGCCTATTTCAACTCAATGATTGTTTTTTCATCTTATCGTGCCTGGCATTCTTTTCCTGCTGCCACAAATGGTAATTTAATACAAAGTACAAAGGCTAGCTTGATGCCAAACTGTCAATGACACACCATGTTTTCAATGTAGAAGTGCTCACACACAAACACACTACATGAGTAGGAGTCCTGTATTAACAGATAAAGGAAAATTCAGTATTAAAGCACAAACAAGTTACAAAAATAGTCCTTTATTCACACAATTTGCGTCATTGACCAGTTCAAGGAGGGTGTTGATCTTACGATTAATAGCAAACTGTGAATTTTGTTGCAATAACACATAATATAAAGTTGAGTCAGAGATATAAACAAACATGTTTCCAAGATACAGTAAATACCATATCACCAACGTGATAATGTATGATATGTGTTTTCCAGAGCTTAAACCTCAACTATATGTCAACTGAACTTTAGAGCATTGGACTTCTTAACTGTAAAAATAAAAATGAACAAGAGTTGTGTTTGTAAGAAACACAATGCCCACTTATGCACCGCTTTTTTTGTTGACCTTTGACCTTGAAGGATGACCTTGACCTTTCACCACTCAAAATGTGCAACTCCATGAGATACACATGCATGCCAAATATCAAGTTGCTATGTTCAATATTTCAAAAGTTATTGCAAAACTTAACTATATTAAAGTTTTAAATTTTCGACCTTTGACCTTGAATCTTTCACCACTCAAAATGTGCAGCTCCATGAGATACACATGCATGCCAAATATCAAGTTGCTATGTTCAATATTTCTAAACTTTTTGCAAAACTTTAATATATTAAAGTTTAAAATGTTTGGCCTTTGACCTTGAAGGATGACATTGACCACGACCTTTCACCACTTAAAATGTGCAACTCCATGAGATACACATGCATGCCAAATATCAAGTTGCTATGTTCAATATTTCAAAGTTATTGCAAAACTTTACTAAATTAAAGTTTAAAATTTTCAATCTTTGACCTTGAATGATGGCCTTGACCTTGACCTTTCACCACTCAAAATGTGCAGCTCCATGAGATACACATGCATGCCAAATATCAAGTTGCTATGTTCAATATTTCAAAAGTTATTGCAAAACTTAAATAAATAAAGTTTTAATTTTTTTATTTTGACCTTGAAATATGACCTTGACCTTTCACCACTCAAAATGTGCAGCTCCATGAGATACACATGCATGCCAAATATCAAGTTGCTATGTTCAATATTTCAAAAGTTATTGCAAAACTTTACTATATTAAAGTTTTAAATTTTCGACCTTTGACCTTGAAGGATGACCTTGACCTTTCACCACTTAAAATGTGCAGCTCCATGAGATACACATGCATGCCACATATCAAGTTGCTATGTTCAATATTTTAAAAGTTATTGCAAAACTTTAATATATTAAATTTTTAAATTTTTGACCTTTGACCTTGAAGGATGACCTTGGCCTTTCACCACTCAAAATGTGCAGCTCCATGAGATACACATGCATGCCAAATATCAAGTTGCTATGTTCAATATTTCAAAAGTTATTGCAAAACTTTACTTTAACCTTAAAGTTTTGGGACAGAATGACAGACAGGCCAAAAACAATATATCCCCGATCTATTGATCCGGGGGCATAAAAAATAGTTTGTAATTAAAATAGAAGCCAGTCGGACTTGTGTTGGTTATAATTAATAATTATTTACTTCAATATAAAATCAATGCCTAGTGCTAACTCTAATAGGTGATTGTTTTTGTTTTATTTTAATTCAATGTTTACAGCAAGATTGTTCATATAATGCTTAACTTTTCCCACGCAGAAGCAAAGTTTACTACAACCAGCATAAAATCAGAACAGCCTGCTGTTTGCTGCTCGTCTGGCAGTGCCTCAAGGTTGGAAATGAAGCCTTTAATACTTAATTATATAACAAAAAGTCTTCGATTTTATTTGCTTTTCTAAGGGGCTAAAACATGTCAAAGTGTGAATGGGGAAAAGGTTGAAATATATGACAGACAACAGAGTTTACCATTTTGAAATGAGGAAAGAGTTCAAATATATGACCGACAACATAGTTTACTGTCTGAAAAGGGGAAAGGGTTCAAATATATGATAGAGAGTTTATCGTCTAAAAAGGGGAAAGTGTTTCAATATATGACATGCAAGAGTTAACAATCTAACAAGAGATGTGTTTGTCAGAAACACAATGCCCCCTACTGCGACACTTTGAAGCCATATATTTGACCTTTGACCTTGAAAGATGACCTTGACCTTTCACCACTCAAAATGTGCAGCTCCATGAGATACACATGCATGCCAAATATCAAGTTGCTATCTTCAATAATGCAAAAGTTATGACCAAGGTTAAAGTTTTGGGACAGAATGATAGACACATACAAAGACAGACAGGCCAAAAACAATATACCCCCGATCATTCGATCCGGGGGCATAAAAAGAGGAAAGGGTTTGAATATATGACATGCAAGAGTTTACCATCTGAGCCGGGCAGTCGACGTAGTCATTCTGCAGCAGAGATATATCCCTCATGACCTTGACCTTCTGTGGCCCAAGGTCGCAGGTCTGGTGGTGAGCAAGGATGACTGACTGGACAAGATCTTGCTGACTCAGCACTGACGTCATCGCCGTGGCAACCATTGCCAGATTGGACTTCTGCATCTGTTCAATGATGCGCGCCTTCTCTTTCTTTGGTACTCTTCCAAATCTCACCGCTGCAATGAATGTTGATATAGATTGATAAATTCAGTTTGATTTGGCTTTCTATCAATGATGGTGTGCACCGCTGCAATTAATGTTGATATAGATTGATAAATTCAGTTTGATTTGGCTTTCTATCAATGATGGTGTGCACCGCTGCAATGAATGTTGATATAGATTGATAAATTCAGTTTGATTTGGCTTTCTATCAATGATGGTGTGCACCGCTGCAATGAATGTTGATATAGATTGATAAATTCAGTTTGATTTGGCTTTCTATCAATGATGGTGTGCGCTGCAATGAATGTTGATATAGATTGATAAATTCAGTTTGATTTGGCTTTCTATCAATGATGGTGTGCACCGCTGCAATGAATGTTGATATAGATTGATAAATTCAGTTTGATTTGGCTTTCTATCAATGATGGTGTGCACCGCTGCAATGAATGTTGATATAGATTGATAAATTCAGTTTGATTTGGCTTTCTATCAATGATGGTGTGCACCGCTGCAATGAATGTTGATATAGATTGATAAATTCAGTTTGATTTGGCTTTCTATCAATGATGGTGTGCACCGCTGCAATGAATGTTGATATAGATTGATAAATTCAGTTTGATTTGGCTTTCTATCAATGATGGTGTGCACCGCTGCAATGAATGTTGATATAGATTGATAAATTCAGTTTGATTTGGCTTTCTATCAATGATGGTGTGCGCTGCAATGAATGTTGATATAGATTGATAAATTCAGTTTGATTTGGCTTTCTATCAATGATGGTGTGCACCGCTGCAATGAATGTTGATATAGATTGATAAATTCAGTTTGATTTGGCTTTCTATCAATGATGGTGTGCACCGCTGCAATGAATGTTGATATAGATTGATAAATTCAGTTTGATTTGGCTTTCTATCAATGATGGTGTGCGCTGCAATGAATGTTGATATAGATTGATAAATTCAGTTTGATTTGGCTTTCTATCAATGATGGTGTGCGCTGCAATGAATGTTGATATAGATTGATAAATTCAGTTTGATTTGGCTTTCTATCAATGATGGTGTGCGCTGCAATGAATGTTGATATAGATTGATAAATTCAGTTTGATATGGCTTTCTATCAATGATGGTGTGCGCTGCAATGAATGTTGATATAGATTGATAAATTCAGTTTGATATGGCTTTCTATCAATGATGGTGTGCGCTGCAATGAATGTTGATATAGATTGATAAATTCAGTTTGATATGGCTTTCTATCAATGATGGTGTGCGCTGCAATGAATGTTGATATAGATTGATAAATTCAGTTTGATATGGCTTTCTATCAATGATGGTGTGCGCTGCAATGAATGTTGATATAGATTGATAAATTCAGTTTGATATGGCTTTCTATCAATGATGGTGTGCACCGCTGCAATGAATGTTGATATAGATTGATAAATTCAGTTTGATTTGGCTTTCTATCAATGATGGTGTGCGCTGCAATGAATGTTGATATAGATTGATAAATTCAGTTTGATTTGGCTTTCTATCAATGATGGTGTGCACCGCTGCAATGAATGTTGATATAGATTGATAAATTCAGTTTGATTTGGCTTTCTATCAATGATGGTGTGCACCGCTGCAATGAATGTTGATATAGATTGATAAATTCAGTTTGATTTGGCTTTCTATCAATGATGGTGTGCGCTGCAATGAATGTTGATATAGATTGATAAATTCAGTTTGATTTGGCTTTCTATCAATGATGGTGTGCACCGCTGCAATGAATGTTGATATAGATTGATAAATTCAGTTTGATTTGGCTTTCTATCAATGATGGTGTGCGCTGCAATGAATGTTGATATAGATTGATAAATTCAGTTTGATTTGGCTTTCTATCAATGATGGTGTGCACCGCTGCAATGAATGTTGATATAGATTGATAAATTCAGTTTGATTTGGCTTTCTATCAATGATGGTGTGCACCGCTGCAATGAATGTTGATATAGATTGATAAATTCAGTTTGATTTGGCTTTCTATCAATGATGGTGTGCGCCGCTGCAATGAATGTTGATATAGATTGATAAATTCAGTTTGATTTGGCTTTCTATCAATGATGGTGTGCACCGCTGCAATGAATGTTGATATAGATTGATAAATTCAGTTTGATTTGGCTTTCTATCAATGCTGGTGTGCGCTGCAATGAATGTTGATATAGATTGATAAATTCAGTTTGATTTGGCTTTCTATCAATGATGGTGTGCACCGCTGCAATGAATGTTGATATAGATTGATAAATTCAGTTTGATTTGGCTTTCTATCAATGATGGTGTGCGCTGCAATGAATGTTGATATAGATTGATAAATTCAGTTTGATTTGGCTTTCTATCAATGATGGTGTGCACCGCTGCAATGAATGTTGATATAGATTGATAAATTCAGTTTGATTTGGCTTTCTATCAATGATGGTGTGCACCGCTGCAATGAATGTTGATATAGATTGATAAATTCAGTTTGATTTGGCTTTCTATCAATGATGGTGTGCACCGCTGCAATGAATGTTGATATAGATTGATAAATTCAGTTTGATTTGGCTTTCTATCAATGATGGTGTGCACCGCTGCAATGAATGTTGATATAGATTGATAAATTCAGTTTGATATGGCTTTCTATCAATGATGGTGTGCACCGCTGCAATGAATGTTGATATAGATTGATAAATTCAGTTTGATTTGGCTTTCTATCAATGATGGTGTGCACCGCTGCAATGAATGTTGATATAGATTGATAAATTCAGTTTGATTTGGCTTTCTATCAATGATGGTGTGCACCGCTGCAATGAATGTTGATATAGATTGATAAATTCAGTTTGATATGGCTTTCTATCAATGATGGTGTGCACCGCTGCAATGAATGTTGATATAGATTGATAAATTCAGTTTGATATGGCTTTCTATCAATGATGGTGTGCACCGCTGCAATGAATGTTGATATAGATTGATAAATTCAGTTTGATTTGGCTTTCTATCAATGATGGTGTGCACCGCTGCAATGAATGTTGATATAGATTGATAAATTCAGTTTGATTTGGCTTTCTATCAATGATGGTGTGCACCGCTGCAATGAATGTTGATATAGATTGATAAATTCAGTTTGATTTGGCTTTCTATCAATGATGGTGTGCGCTGCAATGAATGTTGATATAGATTGATAAATTCAGTTTGATTTGGCTTTCTATCAATGATGGTGTGCACCGCTGCAATGAATGTTGAAATAGATTGATAAATTCAGTTTGATTTGGCTTTCTATCAATGATGGTGTGCGCTGCAATGAATGTTGATATAGATTGATAAATTCAGTTTGATATGGCTTTCTATCAATGATGGTGTGCACCGCTGCAATGAATGTTGATATAGATTGATAAATTCAGTTTGATATGGCTTTCTATCAATGATGGTGTGCACCGCTGCAATGAATGTTGATATAGATTGATAAATTCAGTTTGATTTGGCTTTCTATCAATGATGGTGTGCACCGCTGCAATGAATGTTGATATAGATTGATAAATTCAGTTTGATTTGGCTTTCTATCAATGATGGTGTGCACCGCTGCAATGAATGTTGATATAGATTGATAAATTCAGTTTGATTTGGCTTTCTATCAATGATGGTGTGCGCTGCAATGAATGTTGATATAGATTGATAAATTCAGTTTGATTTGGCTTTCTATCAATGATGGTGTGCACCGCTGCAATGAATGTTGAAATAGATTGATAAATTCAGTTTGATTTGGCTTTCTATCAATGATGGTGTGCGCTGCAATGAATGTTGATATAGATTGATAAATTCAGTTTGATTTGGCTTTCTATCAATGATGGTGTGCACCGCTGCAATGAATGTTGAAATAGATTGATAAATTCAGTTTGATTTGGCTTTCTATCAATGATGGTGTGCACCGCTGCAATGAATGTTGATATAGATTGATAAATTCAGTTTGATTTGGCTTTCTATCAATGATGGTGTGCACCGCTGCAATGAATGTTGAAATAGATTGATAAATTCAGTTTGATTTGGCTTTCTATCAATGATGGTGTGCACCGCTGCAATGAATGTTGATATAGATTGATAAATTCAGTTTGATTTGGCTTTCTATCAATGATGGTGTGCACCGCTGCAATGAATGTTGATATAGATTGATAAATTCAGTTTGATTTGGCTTTCTATCAATGATGGTGTGCACCGCTGCAATGAATGTTGATATAGATTGATAAATTCAGTTTGATTTGGCTTTCTATCAATGATGGTGTGCGCTGCAATGAATGTTGATATAGATTGATAAATTCAGTTTGATTTGGCTTTCTATCAATGATGGTGTGCACCGCTGCAATGAATGTTGAAATAGATTGATAAATTCAGTTTGATTTGGCTTTCTATCAATGATGGTGTGCGCTGCAATGAATGTTGATATAGATTGATAAATTCAGTTTGATTTGGCTTTCTATCAATGATGGTGTGCACCGCTGCAATGAATGTTGAAATAGATTGATAAATTCAGTTTGATTTGGCTTTCTATCAATGATGGTGTGCACCGCTGCAATGAATGTTGATATAGATTGATAAATTCAGTTTGATTTGGCTTTCTATCAATGATGGTGTGCACCGCTGCAATGAATGTTGAAATAGATTGATAAATTCAGTTTGATTTGGCTTTCTATCAATGATGGTGTGCACCGCTGCAATGAATGTTGATATAGATTGATAAATTCAGTTTGATTTGGCTTTCTATCAATGATGGTGTGCACCGCTGCAATGAATGTTGATATAGATTGATAAATTCAGTTTGATTTGGCTTTCTATCAATGATGTTGTGCACCGCTGCAATGAATGTTGATATAGATTGATAAATTCAGTTTGATTTGGCTTTCTATCAATGATGTTGTGCACCGCTGCAATGAATGTTGATATAGATTGATAAATTCAGTTTGATTTGGCTTTCTATCAATGATGGTGTGCACCGCTGCAATGAATGTTGATATAGATTGATAAATTCAGTTTGATTTGGCTTTCTATCAATGATGGTGTGCGCTGCAATGAATGTTGATATAGATTGATAAATTCAGTTTGATTTGGCTTTCTATCAATGATGGTGTGCACCGCTGCAATGAATGTTGATATAGATTGATAAATTCAGTTTGATTTGGCTTTCTATCAATGATGGTGTGCACCGCTGCAATGAATGTTGATATAGATTGATAAATTCAGTTTGATTTGGCTTTCTATCAATGATGGTGTGCACCGCTGCAATGAATGTTGATATAGATTGATAAATTCAGTTTGATTTGGCTTTCTATCAATGATGGTGTGCGCTTTCTCATTCTTTAGCACTCTGCCAAATCTCGCAGCTGCAATTAAATTTGAAACAGAGTGTTGAATTCATTTGTATTTAGAGCTTTCTACAAATTCTATACAATTTATAACCAATATCAATGGTGCACGCCTTCTCCTTCTTAGGCTGTCTGCCAAATCTGACTGCTGCAATAAATGTTTAACAAGAGGGCCTGAAAGGCCCAAAGTCGCTAACCTGAGATAAAAAGAAATGACCTGTTCTTTGCAGCCCAAGATATCAATAGAACAAAGGTTCTAACCAAGTTTCATGAAGAATGAACAACAAATGGCCCCATGGCGAAAATGTTTTTCAACAGACTGGAACTATTTTTTAACTCGTCCAAGATATTATTGGGACAAATCTTCAGAAAAAGTTTCATGAAGATCCAACAATAAATGTGGCCTCTACAGTGTTAACAAGGCAAATATTCATAACACACAATGGAAGACAGACAATTGACAAAAGGTGATCACAAAAGTTCACCATGAGCAAAAAATATTATGCTTATAAAGATTGTCACCATGTGTGCAGATCAGCAAGTGTCATTCAGATTGAACTAAAAATGTGACTCAAAGTATTCACAATGTTTTACTATAAACAACTGTGGTAGTGCGGTCTCGTTCGCTTACGCAAGTGAACTGGTCATGGGACGGTTACGAGTTATGTAACTGTGGGAGCACTTATGAAATACGGAAATATTTATCGAGTCTTATAAAAGAACGCTTATTTCTAACACACTTACTGGTTGTAATTCAATTAACTAAAAGTGTCCAGTCAGACACGCCTGAATACACTAAAAGAATTAATCTATAAGTGAAAACCAAAGCAGCTTTAATGAAAATAACTAACTTAAGTCATAAGAATCTATGCATCGTTAAAAATGAACAAATACAGCAAATACCTTAATGAATGTAAAAAGAAGTTCACAATCTGTAAAAAAACTGATATAAATATTAGTTACTGTTACTGTTAGTCTAGAAGTTGCTTCAAAAATGTTGTTTATACAATAAGTCTAACTTAATCTAAAGAACACAATTTATGGAGAGTGGAAAACTCCAGTGACCCAAAGGGCCCAGGGTCGCTTACCCGAGAGACTTAGATGGAAAGAAACAAAGATTAAAACTCTTCAGCAAATATTTCAAATTATTAGTATGACAAGACTGACTTTAAAAATAAGGTGTTCCAAAGTATTAACAATAGGCCTGTATAGAAAATTACCCCATCATCCCTGGCGGCCATGTTCACAACATTCATTTTGTTTGGCCTAGACTGCAGAAGCTAATATGGGACTGTTTAATATAAACCCTGTTTTCCCAGAACACAGATCCATATAACATTCCACTCACCATCTCTGGACATTCCTACAGCTATACACTCCATATAACATTCCACTCACCATCTCTGGACATTCCGACAGCTATACACTCCATATAACATTCCACTCACCATCTCTGGACATTCCTACAGCTATACACTCCATATAACATTCCACTCACCATCTCTGGACATTCCTACAGCTATACACTCCATATAACATTCCACTCACCATCTCTGGACATTCCTACAGCTATACACTCCATATAACATTCCACTCACCATCTCTGGACATTCCTACAGCTATACACTCCATATAACATTCCACTCACCATCTCTGGACATTCCGACAGCTATACACTCCATATAACATTCCACTCACCATCTCTGGACATTCCTACAGCAATACACTCCATATAACATTCCACTCACCATCTCTGGACATTCCTACAGCTATACACTCCATATAACATTCCACTCACCATCTCTGGACATTCCTACAGCTATACACTCCATATAACATTCCACTCACCATCTCTGGACATTCCTACAGCTATACACTCCATATAACATTCCACTCACCATCTCTGGACATTCCTACAGCTATACACTCCATATAACATTCCACTCACCATCTCTGGACATTCCTACAGCTATACACTCCATATAACATTCCACTCACCATCTCTGGACATTCCTACAGCTATACACTCCATATAACATTCCACTCACCATCTCTGGACATTCCTACAGCTATACACTCCATATAACATTCCACTCACCATCTCTGGACATTCCTACAGCAATACACTCCATATAACATTCCACTCACCATCTCTGGACATTCCTACAGCTATACACTTCTTCAGCCTGCAGTACTGACACCGGTTGCGATTCACCCTCATGATGTTACACTGCTGGTTCTTCAGGCATGGCCGGTACTGGATCTTCTGCTGGATGCTCCGCCGGAAAAAACCCTGAACATTGATGAAAACTGAAGTTTATTATTACAAAATTGTACAATTTCATAAGTTTATTATTTAATAACTTCTATTATTACAAAAGTTTATTATTACATAAAGTTTATTTTTATATAAGTTTATCATTGCAAAAGTTTAATATTATGTAGACCTAGATTTTTATTGAATTATAACATCAACCAGAAAATTAACATTTACATTAACATTAACAAAAACTATAGCAAATTAAAAATCCATCTCAACAAAAACAGGTAAAACTAATTATGATCCTTTTAAACACATCATAATTGAAATCGTTAACAACTCATATTAAGGTTTTAATCCTTTACAACTCAGACAAGCATTTTAACGTGTTTGCAGTCCCTTAGAAAATAGTGACCTTTCTTGCCAGATTTAATTTTTAAAGGCTTCGTTTCTAGCCCTATAATAATGACGAAAGCAAACAGAATAAAATCCTGCAGGCTTTCTGACTTTATGCTAGTTGTATATACAGGGGTGTGATTGAGGTGAAGTCCAAGGGATGGAAAATTCTGTTAACTGATTTTGACAATGCGAATCGCGTGCAGAAAGCAATTATTATTATAAACCTTAAAACGAGCAAATTTGTTTAATTGATATCCCCCGCCAATATGCTTCTGGACACGAAAGTGTTATATTTGACACTCAAAAAAGCATTTTTTCAAGATACAAAGGGTCATAACTCCGTTATTAACAGATGGTGTACAATGCCATTTGGCGTGCATCATCCTCTTATCCATATATATACTCATACCAAGTTTCAATGAAATCTGCCAAAGCACTTCCAAGATATGGCTCCGGATACAGAAGTGCCGGACGGATGGACGGACGGAAAGACGGACGGACGGATGGACGAACAACGCCAAAACAATATCCCTCTGCCTTTGGCGGGGGATAATTAGCAATTTCCTAAACTTCATTACAATATTTATTTATTAAAACCTTTTAAACTTCAAATTTAACATATTAGATAAACAGAGTAAACATTATTAATTGTGATCAAAAACAATATGTGCTACGATCCTTGTGAACAATGAAGAGAAGCTTTTGGTTTAGCTCAATGCCTTTCCCTTGGAAATATGGTTATCACTGTTGCAGTGTTCAACTAGCGACATTTTACCACAGGCTGCCTTACCAGGACAGTCGATCTTCCGTACCCATTCAGATATTGGTATGGCTTTCTGCTTTATATCCACTGTTGTTTCTATTCCAATTGGAAGTTGTTTTTCAATAATTTGTAATCTCCGAGATTTTGTGAGATTTGTTTGTTCAATAATCCTAATTTTCGCTTCACATTGTTGCCATTTGCACACAAATCAGCAAAGAATTACCAAAAAATTTGTAAAAGATTGACTTTTATTAGAAGTTTGGGAAACTCTTAGCCAATGATATAGCTCGTCTCAACAAGAGGGCCATCATGGCCCTGAATTGCTCACCTGACTAACCAAATACAATCCCAACTCATTTTTCATCAAGATAAACATTCTGACTAAATTTCATAAAGTTTGGATGAAAACTGTGACCTGTATTGTCTACACAAGGTTTTTCTAATATTTGACCTATTGACACTAGTTTTTGACCCAAGGTGACCCAAATACAATCCCAACACAGATTTCATCAAGATAAACATTCTGATCAAGTTTTATAAAGATTGGATGAAAACTGTGACCTCTATTGTCTACACAAGGTTTTTCTATTATTTGACCTAGTGACCTAGTTTTTGACATAGTGTCCTAGTTTTTGACCCCAGATGACCTAGTTTTTGACCCAAGATGACCAAAATACAATCCCAACCCAGATTTCATCAAGACAAATATTCTGACCAAATTTCATGAAGATTGGATGAAAACTGTGACCTCTATTGTCTACACAAGGTTTTTCTATTATTTGACCTAGTGACCTAGTTTTTGACATAGTGTCCTAGTTTTTGACCCCAGATGACCAAAATACAATCCCAACCCAGATTTCATTCAGATAAATATTCCGGCCAAATTTCATAAAGAATGGATGACAAACAAATTGTTGACGTTTTTTCCATTATTTGACCTTGTGACCTAGTTTTTACCTCAGATGACCCAAATACATTCCCAAGCCAGATTTCATCAAGATAAACATTCTGACCAAATTTCATAAAGATTGGATGAAAACTGCGACCTCTATTGTCTACACAAGGTTTTTCTATTATTTGACCTAGTGACCTAGTTTTTGACCCCAGACGACCCAAATACAATCCCAACCCAGATTTTATCAAGATAAACATTCTGACCAAATTTCATAAACATTGGATGAAAACTGTGACCCCTACTGTCTACACAAACAAATTGTTGATGATTTTTCAATTATTTGACCTAGTGACCTAGTTTTTGACCCCAGATGACCCAAATACAATCCCAACCCAGATTTCATCAAGATAAACATTCTGACCAAATTTCATAAAGACTGGATGAAAACTGCGACCTCTATTGTCTACACAAGGTTTTTCTATAATTTAACCTATTATGTGACCTAGTTTTTGACCTAGTGATTTAGGTGTTGACCCCAGATGACCTTAATACAATCCCAACCCAGATTACATCAAGATCAACATTCTGACCAAATTTCATAGAGGTTGGATGAAAACTGTGACCTCTACTGTCTACCAGGGCTTTCCTTAGACCTCAAATCTCAAGAGTCAAGGACTCTTGGGACCATATTTTCAAGAGTCAAAATCAAACTTATAAGAGTCCTAATAATAACGCAGGAGAGTCAATGATTTTTTGCAATTTAAGCAAATTACTGAGGTATAATATATAAAAAGCAACAAATTAAAAGATATGTTAACATTTATTTCTTACATTTTACTGTCACTACAACACTATGCATTTAAACACAATATCTCAATGATTAATAAATACAAAACATGTATTCTAATACAACATTTACTTCATGTATACAGCAGAGTAATATGTCATATGTTCTAAACAACATCTGAAAGAGTAATATGTCATATCATGTCTTACACAACATCTCAGAGAGCAATATGTCATATGTCCTACAAAACATCTCAAAGATTACATACAAAATATGTATTCTAATACAACATTTACTTCATGTATACAGCAAAACAATATGTCATATGTCCTACAAACTAACAATCATTTGAGCAAATAAATAAATCATTCGTGCATTTAAAGAGTGATCTCAAATGGGTGCCCTAGTAAAGAAAAGGTAATAAAACAACACTTTGACTACACACACACAACTAGCATAAAACCAGCAAACTATCACTTTCTTCTCTTGCACATGTCCTGAAACTTGCGCAGCACATTCTGGGATGGTATAACAGATTCTGGGATCCAATAACTTTGTTTGACCGTTTCGCTTGGCTATTAAATTAAGAATGAAATACAAAATGTTAAAAAAAACAGTTCCGCTGGCTATCACAAAAAATCATACGGGTGGCACCTTAACACAATAGCCTATATAAATCAGTAAACTATAAAAGGAAATTATTTCTACTCACCGATAAAGGTGCCTCCGTATTTAATCCCATTAAAAATTCCGACACCCTTTAATTATTTTATGTGCCATCTTCACTGAAGACGTGCGACAAACACGCCGTTTTCTATGCCTTCTCAAACGGTCAATTATTACACCTACATGTATTTTGTAATCAATTAGCACATGCGAAAATTGTCACTTTGCCGCAAGGTCAGTTATATCGGTTCTATAGTTATTTTTAGCAACTTTGATGCAAAGCGTGTAATTTGACGTTGTATACAGTACATATGACGGCATAACTTTCGCGCGCCTTTGAATTGAGCAAACATGAAGTTAAACAGTGATGGGTGCATTCAGCTCTGGAAATACATTCTGACATACTCTGGAAATATCTCAAAATATGCTTTACAGTGTACTGTGGATATGGATGTTATTATTTTATATTGAATATTATTAAAACTGACGCGGATGAGTCCATTTTGTTTTGGGGGGTTTATAGTTCTTCTTAAATACTCTGAGCTTTTATGAGTACATACGTACAGCTTAGAGGGTCAATACCTGGGAGTTGGATTACTAGGTGGGTTTAATACACGTCTTTTCCTCAAACAGCTGATAACAAACGCTATGATAAATAATGGAAAGTTTATACACGCATCATCGAACCAGCAGTGTTTTAATTGGTCAATACTAGATTTCTCAATTAACCAAACTCCGCCTACTGGGTGGACTTGTGCTTCGATGATTGGAAGCGGGCATTAACGATTAAGGTCTACTAAATGAAATACTCCGCCCTGAGCCAATTATTGCTTAGTCTTAACAACTTTTGATCTCGTTGACGCAAGTCGGTATATTCCCCCCCCCCCCCCCCCGAGTCAAATGTGACGCATGACAAGAGTCAAAAAGGGGTCTTCTGTAATTTTCATGCGTCAAAACCCGGGAGCTAGGGTCAAAGGAAAGCCCTGCTGTCTACACAAGCAAATTGTTGACGGACACACGCACGCACATACGGACGCCTGACATCACACGGTCACATAAGCTCACCATGTCACTTCGTGACAGGTGAGCTAAAATGCTTAGGTAGAATCTACCAGTGTAATATGTGGAGAGGTTTCGCGGCGGATATTTCAGGCCGTTTATGAAATACATCCGCGGAATCGATCGTACCCCCGCCCCATTTTTTTAACGAATTTCCGTGAATCTCAGAAACGATCCTCAGACAACCCTATCCGCGGAAATCCACGGAAAAATCACACCCCTATACAATAATATCCTTTTGCAAGTTGCTTTTGAGTGGAACATTGTAAAGAAGCTAACAAGCACTATACCTTGCAACCCTCGCACGCGTGCACTCCATAATGAAAGCCACTTGCTTTATCGCCGCACACCCTGCACAGAACTGTGTCGCCATCAAACTCTGAAAGAAACATTTTCAAATGGGTTTCGCTCTGCCAAAATAGGGGTAAATGCATGTGAATAAGTGTCATCCCATTAGTCTGCAGCGGCTCATCAGGGACAACAATTTCCAGTTTTATGGAATTTTTTGCTCGAAGAAAGTCACTTTTAAATAAAAATCCAGTCTAGGCTGAAAAGTTGTCTGAGATAAAGGACAGTCAATTATCATAGAATCAAGCAATTTGTTGCAATACTCAGAGGCCTCTTTGACACACAACAAATGAACAAGAGGGCCTGAAAGGCCCAAAGTCGCTCACCTGAGATAACAAGATATTATTGGGACAAATCTTCCAACCAAGTTTCACGAAGATCGGAAAATAAATGTGGCCTCTAGAGTGTTAACAAGTTATACTATAGCCATATAAACATGCCCCATCCCCTGGCATCATTTTTGAACTCGTCCAAGATATTATTGGGATGAATCTTCTGACCAAGTTTCATGAAGATCGGACAGTAAATGTGGCCTCTAGAGTGTTAACAAGATTTTACTAAAGCCATATAAGGAAAAATGCCCCGCCCCTTGGAAGCCATTTTTTTCAAGCAAACATTATTATTTTCGAACTCATCCAAGATATCATTGAGACCAATCTTCTGACCGAATTTTATGAAGATTGGACAATAAATGTGGCCTCTAGAGTGTTAACAAGGTTTTACTATAGCCATATATAGCCATATAAGGAAAAATGCCCCGCCCCTGGTGGCCACGTTTTTAAAGCAACCAAAACCATTTTCGAACTCATCCAAGATATCATTGGGACAAATCTTCTGACCAAGTTTCATGATGATCGGAAAATAAATGTGACCTCTAGAGTGTTAACAAGGTTTTACTATAGCCATATAAGGAAAATAGCCCCACCCCGTGGTGGCCATGTTTTTCAACCAACCGGCATCATTTTTTAACTCGTCCAAGATATTATTGGGATGAATCTTCTGACCAATTTTAATGAAGATCAGACTATAAATGTGGCCTCTAGAGTGTTAACAAGATTTTATAAAGCCATATAAGGAAAAATGCCCCACCCCTTGGGCCTTGTCGGCCATGTTTTTCAAGCAAACGTTACCATTTTTGAACTCATCCAAGTTATCATTGGGACAAATCTTCTGACCAAGTTTCATGATGATCGGAAAATAAATGTGACCTCTAGAGTGTTAACAAGGTTTTACTATAGCCTTATATAGCCATATAAAGAAAAATGCCCCGCCCCTTGGAGGCCATGTTTTTCAAGCAAATGAAATCAATTTGAACTCATCCAAGATATCATTAAGACAAATCTTCTGACCATATTTCATCAAGATTGGACAGAAAACGTGGCCTCTAGAGTGTTAAAAAGGTTTTACTACATATAGCCATATGAGGAAAAATGCCCCGCCCCCTGGTGGCCATGTTTTTTAAACCAACCGGCATCATTTTCGAACTCGTCCAAGAGATTATTGGGATGAATCTTCTGACCAAGTTTCATGTAGATTGGACAATAAATGTGGCCTCTAGAGTGTTAACAAGATTTTACTATAGCCATATATAGCCATATAAGGAAAAATGCCCCGCCCCTTGGAAGCCATGTTTTTCAAGCAAAGATTACCATTTTTTAACTCATCCCAGATATTAGTGGGACAAATCTTCTGAGCAAGTTTCATGAAGATTGGAAAATAAATGTGGCCTCTAGAGTGTTAACAAGGTTTTACTATAGCCATATAAGGAAAAATGCCCCGCCCCCTGGCGGCCATGTATTTCAACCAACCCGCATCATTTTCGAACTCGTTCAAGATATTATTGGGAAGAATCTTCTGACCAAGTTTCATGAAGATCAGACAATAAATGTGGCCTCTAGAGTGTTAACAAGATTTAACTATAGCCATATATAGCCATATAAGGAAAAATGCCCCGCCCCTTGGCAGCCATGTTTTTTAAGCAAATGTAACCATTTTCAAACTCATCCAAGATATTATTGAGACCAATCTTCTGACCAAATTTCATGAAGATTGGACAATAAATGTGGCCTCAAGAGAGTTAACAAGTCAAATGTTAACGCTGCACAACGCATGACCGACGACAGATAAAAGGCGATCACAAAAGCTCACCATGAGCACGTTGTGCTCCGGTGAGCTAAAAATAAAACCATGAAATTTAAAGGATTGCTTCTCCTATAGAAACAGATGCAACAAATACAGGCTCCACTCTCAACATTTCTTAACCCATTTATTCCTAGTGGACTAACCCATCCTTCTTAATTGGATCAATTTATTTCCAAAATTAGGAATGTCTAGTATATTTATTTCTATATTTAGACTATTTCTTACAGAAATTCCTCAAAGCAAACAGCGCAGACCCTGATGAGACGTCGCAAAGGCCTTTTTTCTAGACGCTAGGCATAAATGGGTTAATGAATTAAGAGATAAAACCTTATACATGTATTTTGATCACAATAATTATTGCCCACTGTTGTTTTTTCAATGCATCTGGTTAAGAAGAGAAAGGAATGTTTTTTTAAGAAATCAGACAAGCCCAGAACAAACTTTAAAATAACCTGAAAATTTCTTGTGCATTTTACTTTAAATGTGATGTATATTTAATTCATATGTGAAAACTTCTACATAATCTATGTTTGCATATAAAGAAAGTTAGTATTGGTAAAATATGTATTGAACTGATGAACCTACATCAGGTATGGGTCAGTTTAGAAAAGTTCAAAGGTGCTGATCGATTCAGACAGGCTAAGTCATATACCAAACAAATCTAATGGCAATTTACTTTGCGTCTGACAATATTGCTATTTTCAGGTTCCCCTGACCTGCTTGTTTCACAGTTTGTCAGTATTGTTTTGATACAGCTTAAGTATTACAATAGTTTATCAAAACAACTGTGGAGACTTATGGTCAAGTTTTTGGACACACAGTTTTCATGGTGTAGGGTTTGATTCTAATCTTGCAATTGAAAGCTGTGTATTTTGCATTTGTTATTGTGTTTGTGTGATCTATACCTATTTTATTTTTGTTAAATGGCAATTTGTCCTAAATTAAGGCATATAATGAGTCTAATTTGTATAGGTTCTTTTTTACAGAAATAGCTGGAGTTTCAACTTGGTTGTGTTCATATGGTACATGTAGCATGTTCACTCTTTCAGTGCTGGAACCGAATTTTGAAGGCCTTTGCAAACAGTTTGGATCCAGATGAGACACCACAGTATGTGGCGTCTCATCAGGATCCAAACTGTTTGCTATTCTGATAGTATTCTTTGAAAAAAAATCGAAGAAAATGCTAATTTTAGAAATTCAGCAGACGACATTTTAGCAGACGACAAATTTCCCAGGGTTGGCATATTGACCGGTCAATTGAGTATTGACCGGGCCGGCGGTCAATACCCGGTTAAAACCGGTCAATACTGGTCATTACTGGTCATTACTGGTCAATACTGGTCGATTGAAAATTGTAGCATTTAACCATTACAAAGGAGCCATGTTATATTAAATCAATAATTATTCTGTAATTGATAAACTTTTTTCTGAGTTATTTATTGTAAAAAAATCTTTAAAGCTGTAAAAAGTTACTTCTTTATTATTTATGGAAACAGCCTCAAATACATAAGGACTAAGGCAATATCTTTATCTCAGTGTATCACATCTGTTACTAAAGTATTATTACTATTGTAGGTACCATTTCACTTAACTATTGATATATCTATATGATAAGCAGATGGACAAACAGAACTCTTGTGTATTCTAGGGTTATAAATCTAGCCTCTTAGTTGGTAATAAAATGCATGCAGTGTTATGTCTCTGATATTGACAATTAAGCAAATCTGCCCTTAGGCTATTTCATATCACTCACACAAGAAGATTACATTGTACTTGCTATTAATTTAATAGTTACTTCTAACTTGTTTCCTTTCTGTATTTAGAGGTGTTTTTTCCCTTTCATATTAAAAAGTTCAATTGGTATTCAAATGAATAAACAATCAAAGTTCTTGATTTTGCCAATAAATAATGATTTCCAATTGTGGGTCTACTCTTCTTTTCAATTGTTTTTTTCTTTTAATAATTATTTCTTATTATGTTTTTTATTCTTATATCAATAAAAATTAATGTTTTTTACACTATTTTGTTAAAAAGTATTTAAAGAAATCAATGCAAAAATACATGACAAGTAAGGATTGTGTCAAAAAGGTGCCATTTAAGGCCCTATTATCAGTTTTGGCTGCCCCAACCTGTATAGGTGAGAAGACTGTTAGAAGACTGTGGGGACAGTGGGGTATGAGGAACAACTCATACACAGTAATTGACAGGTTCTTGTTGAATCAAGCACAGAATTATATGAGCATCATAATTCATTAGAATTGGAAAAAAAAAATAATCAACCAGAAAAATCAAATTGACCAACTTTGACTTATTTGCAAAATTTTGAGAGATTGGCCTAAAAATTGCATGAACAGGTATAAAATAGTGGGTATTAATAGCTTAAGACATTATTGGCAACATGTCTGTTTAATTTATATTATCAATATTGTTTAATTAGGCATGGAATATAAATTAAAATTGGGGGTAAAGTTCAATCGACCAGTATTGACCAGTAATGACCACTTCGGGAGTATTGACCGGGGCGGTTTTAACCGGTAAAAACCTCCGGTTAAAACCGGGGGCGGACGATTGGTGCCAACCCTGCATGCAAAGGGTTAAAACACATTTACCATATTGAAAAACAGTTGTGGCAACAACTAAATCACACAATTTGTAAAGCATTCAAATTTTCACAACCACAGGCTATAATAAATTACTAATTGGATATTTGATGATTGGTCAATATTGCACACATGTATGTCAGTGGGATTTTGCTGTCCCAGTTTTTGACCAGCTTTGTTTTTCTCCTATCAAGTATGTACATGCACATGTACATGTATGGCAGTCATGCCTCACTTGGGGGATTGGTGTTGTTTTTTCCACCGGATCAAAGTATTAAAGATTTCAAGATTATTTAGAACTCTAATCTTTAAATACTAAATCAAAATATTTAAAAAATGTATCCTTATAAAATCCAGTGTGTTATATCCAGCTCAAACCACAAAAGATGTTTCACAATTTTCTACTCAAATCTATATAGTGTCCCAGGGCCCTTGCTACACTTTGGGGGATTGGGGCCGGGGCCCTTAGAGGGGGAATTTCGCGTTGTTTGAGGCGAAAAGGGGAATTTGAGAAGATCTTTTCACCAACAATTCAACACTTACAATTGCTATATTTTAATGTAATTTACATATAAAAAATATACATTTAATCAAAGGTTAAACGCACGATACCGGCTGGCAACAAAGGTATAAAAGAAAAAAAAAAATTTTTTGGAAGGGGGAATTTTTAACTGAAATAGGGGAAACAAAGTATACTATTTTAAGCGGGGAATGAGGCTGAATTTTGGTCCCAAAAACGACCAAACAAGGGCCCTTTGTCCACTACCCAAGATATTCTAAAATTTCATTATCCCTTTAACACATAGACATGTATTTTGATAAATTTGTAGTCCCTAAGGCCAACATTTTTTAATAAAGTGATTTACGGGAGCACCGACCATATTTAATGTCAAAATGAAATAAAAATAAAAGTATCTATCTGCAATTTTATTTCCATAAATTCCCCCGACAGTGTTTAAGTCCCGCGTGAAAAAATAAAACTGTAGACGGCAAAAATCAATCCGTATTTTTACTATCGGAAAATTTCATTGGCTGTTTAAATTGACTAAACTAATCGTATTTATGTTAAGTAAAAGCTTTGTTTGGGCATGCAAAATGGCGTGCTCGCAAGTTTGGGTTGACAACAATAATAATCAACAGTGTCCGCGGCATTATTCCAAATAGAAATTGTGTCGCAAATTACAGTACAGGCAATGTGTACTTTGCGTACGCCACTCGTCGCGGTGTTCATTTTACGGTGTTCACTTACCAAACGACCCCCGCGATGGGTGTTCAGATCAAATATTCGCGGGGGCCGTTTTCCATAAGATGGACACTGTGAATCACTGCGGACCCAAAATATCTATATACCGCGGTGTTAATCGTGTTTGCTAGAAATAAAATAATTGAACATAAACGTAGGTCGGTACCAATTTGCAGAAAGAATCTACCGTGCGTTTGAGTGTTATAGGTGTCATTTGGTGTCTAAAAAATTTACAACGATTACGAACAACCACAATCGATTGCCGCATACATGCAAAAATTCCCGTCTCTGTCCATTACCCGATAATCCCAGGATTTCCAATTTCATGCAAATTCTGGTCAATGTTGACGATTAAAGTGTGATAGAAATGCAAAAATCACAAACGTTCGCCATATCTCTAAACTATCAAATGAATTTCGGCATATGTTTCTATTTTAAGATTTGATGAAATAAGCGCCCAATCAAAACAGGTGAATTCCAACATTTGTAAATAACCTGACGCCTAGTGCACGTGTTGTGTAGAGTTCATGTTCTGTTAAAAATTGTAGACACAAATAAATACATGTATATATGCCCATGATATTTTCATTTTCTTTGTTCTGAACCATAAAAAGCGCGCTACAATTGGCGCTGGTGTATTTATTTTTTACACAAAATCTTAGTAGCGCAGACAACATTGGGATCTTATAATTTTGATGTAAAGTTTCATAGTGAATTTCTTCTCAAGTACCGGGGAAGCTCGCGAATGATTTGGAATTGACATTTCATCTGAATAAAATAAAAATCAAACACGCTGTAACACGCCATATTTAGATTTCATGCAACATGTACAAGTCATTTTCTGGAAATCGGGAGAAATGAAACCCAATTTTGTGAAAACAAAAAGGGCAATTGCATTGATTAACACCATAAAAGTTAATCGTATTGATCATCTAAACGCTTAGTTTTAGTTTCCGACTTAACATACTGCCCGAGTTTAGTACGCATAAATGTGCACATAATATCTACATGTACATGAAGTATATGATTTTATTTTGTACATGTACATGTACATTTAAAACGCGTGAATGACCCTCGCAGACAGGTGTTTACGGTGGCTGCGCAGCATCGCGGTAATAACAAGTGTTCCCGTTAACAATAGCGTGCAATCGAGGCGATTTCGGGTGTTCGTCGAACACCGCAGTCAGTAGCGTGTCCGCCCCCGCGAAATGTCACCCATCAAGAATATTGAACACCGCAGACACGCGTTTTTGTCAAAGTACACGTTGCCTGTACTGTACATGGTCAAGTCAAACATTAAGAATATTGAATTAAATGCGAATCGCGTACTGTAAACGTATAGAAATTCGTCGGTATGAAATTTCGTGGTTTAATGAAAAACAACTAATTCGTTGACTTGTAATTTTGTGGATTTCAAATTTTTGGGGAAGACTGACCGTCATAATAATAATACTTTTATTAAAACAACCAGAGTAATAACGAAGCATAATCTGCTAATCTGTGTTGACAGCAAGACTTGAGGTTAATGTGCACTGAAGCATGAAAGTGTTGCCAATAATTGTCGATAAGAGCGATAAAGCGGCGCACTTGTGGGTCCCAGCTCGCTAATTGCCATGGATGTTGTTTTGACAATATTTGCACTTCTCAGCGCTAGTAGCAACACTTGAGTAATAAGGTCCCCAAAATACATGTGTGAAAACGGTTATGTCTCTTATAAATTTAATTTGCGCATATTGACATATATGATAAATCTGCAAACTGTTAATTTTATGACATCACGTAAAAGAAATTTGTTTTTCTTCGCAATTGGTAATGCTATTTATTATCTTTATTTACCATGATTAATAAAACGTACATTAACGATGATGAATAAAAAAAAGAAAAACTGATAGATATAGTGTAATGTTAACTACTGAAGTGAAGTAACTATTACAAAAACAAATATCTCGGATAACTGACAACACAAGAAAACGTCGGAAATGACATTCGGAAATTTAGGATTAAAAGTGTATAAATAATCATTGGTACTTGAATTCGTGGTTCAGTGGACCAACGAAATCCACGAAAATTAGTACCACACGAAATTTAATGGTTTTACATTATTAGATGGACATATTATACAGTTTTACCTAGAGATGTGCACCTGTCGATTACATCATTTTAACACGATGGCCGACAATACAGAACAAATAAATTGTGACTCTCAGCAAAAATGGCAAACAACGATCAAATAAATGATGGAGATCATACATTTAGAAGGGATTACTGAAATGCAATTAAAAACATGTGATAAAGAACGAATGCAAAAAACGTTTTCGATGCCGACAACATATTTATTAGTAATCTACTCAGTGGATACATGTAACGGAAACAGTGTTTGCATTCAGTTTACTCGCAAAGTTAAAACATCTGGCAGGATTATCATTAAAAAATTGGATAAGGCAAACATGGTTTCATTTATATGTTAGTGGATCTGTTTTTATTTAATGCTTTCCGGTGGTTTATAGAGAATTATCAGTGAATTAAAACTGATAATTTCACTGTTTCAAACAGTGAAAATTATCAGTGAGAATTATCGATAATTTTCATTGTTTACTGTGAAATGACGTCATTTTTTTGACGAAATGACGTCATTATCCCAGCAAAATTCGTTAGTTAAACTCTTGAACAATGTATATAAACTGTGAAAAATGCATTAAATAAAAAGAAAATTTGTTGGATTCTGTGGATTATCGACTTTAATTCACTCGTGATCATAGAAAACATATATTTTCACTCGTGGCTGCGCCACTCGTGAAAATATTATTTTCTATGATCACTCGTGAATTAAAATCGATAATCCACCGGATCCAACAAATATCCTCTATATAATCAGATTCATATGCATATATTGCTTTATTATGTTTGTCATGCTCTACAGTTTACTGAAACAGCATGGAACTTTAATAGAAGACAAAGCAAGATAAATACATTAATATTAAATAAAGTTAGTTCAATACATAAATTACCATTAAATGTGCTTGTTAATATTTTTCCCTTAACTGCCTCTAATGTGATTAAATGTTTCTCTCAAAACCAGGCATCCAGAGAACGTTTTTTTGCCCTTTTTTGCATAAACTGTGCGTTAAAATGCCTTTTTTGAAAGTAATACACCATGCCCCTTTGCCCTCTTGGGAACAAGAGGGCCTGAAAGGCCCAAAGTCGCTCACCTGAGATAACAAGATATTATTGTGACAAATCTTCTGACCAAGTTTCACGAAGATCGGAAAATAAATGTGGCCTCTAGAGTGTTAACAAGGTTTTACTATAGCCATTTAAGCAGGGATCATATTTTCCCGCAACATCAATTGGTCTGGATTTAAATGGGGAAAAACTGTCTGAAAATTTATATCCGTAATCATGACAAATTACGTTAAAATATAAACCATTGATTTTGCCATAATAAATGTACAAGTTAAAATTCCTTTAGGCATTTTTTTTAACGGAACATACGAGTTTTCTCAATTGGTTTTATCATTTGCTATTTCATTGTTGTTTCGTGTGCTGTTTTATCTGACATTTTTTCATCGTTGTCAATATTATTAATCTGTGTAAGTCAATACCGATGTTTTATATCGTTGTCGACTCGATAATAGCTTACAAACATGCACTGAACCAAACAAATGTCTGTGCGTAGGTTGGCTACTGACAATAACAAAACCAAATAGTTAAGAAATAATTCGTGTACGTTAGGCCTATAGTTTGTTGACGA
This sequence comes from Dreissena polymorpha, assembly GCF_020536995.1. Classification (NCBI taxonomy): domain Eukaryota; kingdom Metazoa; phylum Mollusca; class Bivalvia; order Myida; family Dreissenidae; genus Dreissena; species Dreissena polymorpha. The sequence continues at coordinate 74,536,876 of NC_068364.1, forward strand.
ATAACCCACGGCCGATAGTTAAGATGCGTAAGGAGTAAATCACGAGTGCGAAGCACGAGTTATTTGAAACCATGCATTTAAACTTCTGGTCGTGGGTTATTCAACAACAAAAAATAAAGTACATGGATTATTTCGATTCTAACACGATTGTTACTAAAGATTTAAACAATGTACATGTATATTATTTTTCTTGTGTACTATTTTATGTGAAGTTCCACCCATAAAAATAACTTTCGGCTGTTCTGTCGATCAGATCCGCAACTTTCATTCATTAATTGCCGGATTATTACGCTGGTGGAAAATGTATCGACATGTTTTGTTAAGTTACAGCGCGTGCTTTCAGTGTATAAGGTCTGCCCACAATTATTGCAGAATATCCGATTTTCTCTTTTGTTTATATATAAAGTTTACTGTATCATGCATGAAATGCACAATATCCACGAGGATAACATCAAGGTTTTCATCTCCGAAGTAACTGTCAACGATTTTATCGTGGACGAGTACACATTATGGACCGATTAGTGTGCAAGGTATAAGCCAGTGAAATTATCGATTGATATTGACACGGGGTTATTCACGCATGACTAATACACAACTGCGCGAATCTTCGCTGCTTGGGGTCATATTCTGATACTTGTCAGCTGACTTGCAATAAACTGGTCCTGACCGGTTTAGAGACTGCAATGAATGGTTTATCACACCTAATCGAGATAAGAATGTAATTAGGATGTGTTAGCATGTGCACTGTGTAATCGATTTCATGACATGGGAATTTTAGCAAACAGAATCGGACCGACTGCTTGGGATTTTCAATCGGTCTTTCATGACCCCTATCGGTCTAGGACCGCCAAAACCGAAAAAATATGATCCATGCATATAAGGAAAAATGCCCCGCCCCTGGCAGCCATGTTTTTCAACCAACCGGCATCATTTTTTAAACTCGTCCAAGATATTATCAGGATGAATCTTCTGACCAAGTTTCATAAGATCGGACAGTAAATGTGGCCTCTAAGAGTGTTAACAAGATATTACTATAGCCATATAAGGAAAAATTCCCCGCCCCTTGGAAGCCATTTTTTTCAAGCAAACATAATTATTTTCGAACTCATCCAAGATATCATTGAGACCAATCTTCTGACCAAATTTCATGAAGTTTGGACTATAAATGTGGCCTCTAGAGTGTTAACAAGGTTTTACTTAAGCCATATATAGCCATTAAGGAAAAATGCCTCACCCCTGGTGGCCATGTTTTTAAAGCAACCAAAACCATTTTCGAACTCATCCAAGATATCATTGTGACAAATCTTCTGACCACGTTTCATGATGATCGGAAAATAAATTTGACCTCTAGAGTGTTAACAAGGTTTTACTATAGCCATATAAGGAAAATAGCCCCGCCCCCGTGGTGGCAATGTTTTTTAACCAACTGGCATCATTTTTGAACTCGTCCAAGATATTATTGGGACGAATCTTCTGACCCAGTTTCATGAAGATCGGACTATAAATGTGGCCTCTAGAGTGTTAACAAGATTTTACTTTAGCCATATACATGTAAGGAAAAATGCCCCGCCCCTTGGCGGCCATGTTATTTAAGCAAACGTTACCATTTTCGAACTCATCCAAGATATCATTAAGACAAATATTCTGACCATATTTCATCAAGATTGGACAATAAATGTGGCCTCTAGAGTGTGAACAAGGTTTTACTAAAGCCATATAAGGAAAAATGCCCCGCCCCCTGGCACCATGTTTTTCAACCGACCGGCATCATTTTTGAACTCGTCCAAGATATTATTAGGATGAATCTTCTGACCAAGTTTCATTAAGTTTTTGTTGTTTTGCTAACAAATGCTTCTTAATTGAGGATACAAGTGTGTCCAGTATTGTATTTACTAAGGTTGATATCTTATATGGATGGAAGATGAACAAAATATTGATTTAAAAAAAATAATTTATTTTGGTTCCATTGGGAATTTTTAGCTCCCATTTGGGAAAAATATATACTTTTTTCCATTGGGAATGGGTCCAGTTACGGGGTCTGATTTTGAATGAAAAAAAAAACACTGGTACCTATGAAGTTTCATGATCCTAGGCGTAAGCTTTCTTGAGTTATCATCTGGAAACCATTTTACTGTGTCAAGTCACCGTGACCTTGACCCAGAGCCCCAGATAAGGTTTTGTGAAATTCTTAAATTACTACTAGATTTTCAACAAGAATTCTTAACTCTGAAATTTTATTCTTAACGTTACTACTAAGTTTTGAAAAATAATTCTTATTTTTTCTAAATGACCTAAAAATAAATAATAATGGTTATTTTCATGCAAAAAAAATCAAAATAAACATACTAGCAACTTTATTTATACAAGTTCAACAGTGTCTTTTCAGTATTATACAATTTTATTTTTCCAATACCTTCATATGCCCAAACTGTGTTTAGATTGCATGCCTTAGATGAATTTTTACATATTTCACATTTAAAACGGGTCTTCCCTTCAATCTTTTCAACGATTAGCCACAGGACTTGTCCCTTCCACTCGTTCAATGTTGTTTTTTTGTGTTTAAGTTTGGACCCGTCGTGTCGCATTTTTGTTTAGCTTTTCCAACTGTGTCAGCAACTGAACATACAACATCGTATAAGATCTTTTCTATAATGTCTTTCTAAACATTTAACTTCGGCTCACTTTGCATACAATATGTTAAAAGCGTGTTTTTGGTGCTTTGCAGTTTTTTAGGACGCTCTCTGGGCGCCGCCATTGTTTTATGACAGATAGACTGTATACGCCGCTTTTATTGGAAAAAATGCGCTTTGTTAAACAAACCCGATAACCATTCTATATAAGCACCGCAAAGATCTTTAATACGCGAAAAGAACTCAATAAAAATTGATACAAACCGATGTAAAAATAATATTCGTAACTTGATTTTGTAATTCTTAATGGTACGACAAGATTTTAAAATAAATACATAACGGACTTGAAAATAATTCGTAATTACGAAAATACGACCCTTATCTGGAGCTCTGCCTTGACCTTTGACCTAGTGGTAGACCTGATGGTCAATAGGGGTCATCTGCGAGTCATGATCAATGTACCTATGAAGTTTCATGATCCTAGGCATAAGCGTTCTTGAGTTATCATCCGGAAACCATTTTTCTAAGTTGCGTCACCGTGACCTTGACCTTTGACCTAGTGACCTGAATATCTATAGGGGTCATCTGCGAGTCATGATCAATGTACCTATGAAGTTTCATGATCCTAGGCCTAAGCGTTCTTGAGTTATCATCTGGAAACCATCTGGTGAACGGACATACGGAGGACCGACATGTGCAAAACAATATACCCCCTCTTCTTTGAATGGGGGGCGGGCATAATAAGAAAAATAAGCCCAGAGTTTTGAGTAAAATGAGGCTTCCATTGGTGATAATGTATTTTACAGAATGTTCTTAATAAAGATGGATTTACAAAGTCAATTAATTCCAAGTTGACTAAAATAATAAAGCAATGCTTGAATACCACACTTAAAAAAAAACATTCAATCTTATACTTGGGTTTCAGAATTGTATGGTGAATAAGGGCCTTGGAATTCGGAATAAAATACAAAAACAGCAATATTAGGAGTAGGACAGCAATCCCTAGACAAATGGTCACCATGGTGTAAAAGATAAGATGTCTGCCTAGCGACCAGGTAATCACGGTACGATCCCCACTTTGGGGGTGTTCTTTAGATCTCACTAAAAGACAAAAGTGCTGGTTCTAGGCACAGGAAACGGACTCAAAAAAGTTTCAATAAACTTGAGGCTTTCGATGTAATCAAGCTAAAATTAATAGGTTAAAACTAATCTCGACTTACCTAATCCATCCAAACTCGCCTCTTTCCCCATAATCACAGACATGACCAACCCCAGATATGGTGGTGGCCAACAACACCCCACGACTCCAACGGCCGTGACCTTGGAACGTCAAAACAACAAAAACTCGATGTGGTCACGCTTCGTGAAGTTCACTATTTAAGTCCATCGCTGAAAATCGATTGTTACTTTATTTAAAATTATGTCCACGTGGAATCATTAGACTGAAAATATACAATATATAACGTAAAAAAAACACTGAGTCATAAATTACCGTTAGACGTCCTTACTAACCTATTAACCGTTTGTTTACTTAGAAATCGCCGGTAAGAATCGATGTATGATTTTTACATTTTCTCGCGATTACGTCAACAGGATATAAAATACAATATCCTTAAAACAAACCAGTCTCACCTTAACGCAGTATGTTCACTTATTCCTGTCGGTATATTAAAAAATTTCTAGAAATATGTCAGAGATTTAAAATCGTTGGCCTCCATTTGAGAAAACGTCTGAACCACACCGCAGTGAACTTTTCATGACAGTGACCCATTTTTCTGACGCGACTGACCTAAATTTTACCCTTTGCAAGCTCAGTTTTGATTGGTCAATGAAAAGTTGTTTGTGTATTAGATTTTCGTATATATATGTAAAATAATAAAATACAAGTGGTTGTTCAATATTTCTTTACATTAAAATAATGTTCTGATTAAAATTATGACGTTAAATAGCGCTGTAATATATTTTCCATCATATACAGGTCAAACAGTCAAACCAATCAAAACGCGCCTTACGCCACGTTTTGTGTCTAAGGAAAATATGTGTTGAACAAGGTAAACAACTATTTTTGGTAACAGACGGCTTAAATAGGTCTACCATAAATATCGTATCGTGTTTGATTTAACGCCCAATTGGTGCACGGGATATATCTATATCTCATACAATAACGTAACTTACCCTGTGAGTTCTTTATTAAAAACATAATTAACTCCATGTATTGATGTATTTTTTTCTTTTTGTGAGGTTTCATTCAGACAATAGATGAATCGGAAATCTCGTCTGCTCATAATATGTGCGTGGGAAGCGAGCTATGACGTAAGAGCACATATTACTCGTGCATATCCTGGCGTGAAATTAATAAACATGGCTTTCGTTTTTTATCTGCTAGCTGTTTCGAAACGAAAAAAGTCAACTTTTGAAGATTATCATTTACTCGGTACGTTTATTTAGTCTACTGTGGATTGTTCTATCTCGATTGTTCATTATCATTATTAAACTAAAACTGATGCGTGCACAGTCAAACGCAGCTCGGAAATCCTTACAATTAAACGATATGTCTTAGAAATATCGAATTGAGATATGAGAATACATCACATTTAAAACTTACTTCTACGTATCAATAACTAATCCTAACTTAATTAATTGGTGTTCAAGGGAGTTAACTCTGAAAATCTATAAGAATCACTTAGTTGCTCATTTTACCAATTAAAGCCTGGGCCTTTTCACAGATTTTGACACGTATTGAAGTTTGTCATTAAATGCTTTATATTGATAAATATAAACATTGGATCTAAAAAAAAATCCAATACAAAATCAAGAATACAATTTTTAAAAGAAAAATAGAATAACCCTTATCAGGGCTTGGACCACTGACCCCTGGAGTCCTCGATTAAAAGTCTACCCACTTAGACCACTCAGCCATCATTGAGCATACAAAGAAGAATGTGTTTTTTACTTAATACAAGCAATCCTCGTAGTTTCACAAAATATAACGACAATAAAAGAACTCTCCAAATTATTCAATCTTTGCGCGTTGCAACGCCTTATAATTTTCAGGTTTTTAAATCGCCAAATGATGCATATAATTGCTATTTTAGAGCATGGTAAATGTTCAGTTTACTGTTTCCTTACAAATATAACTATAACGAATATTTTCGACTCTGAAACAACTTATTTTAATTTTGTCAATTTACAAAAACGTGAAAAGGTCCCTTTAATTTGTTCATTAAACTTAAACTTGCAGACTGCAAAAAGGCCCAAAATGTCTTTTTTCAGTGAAAGAGGAATGGGTACTGTAGGAAGGTCGGAAGAACTTTTGTTGTCAGCTTTTCAAAACGACTCCTCAGTTTGAAAAAAAAAGTTTTTACATGACAAAACTTCCAAATGTCTATTTTACACTTCTCAGTAATTTCATGTATTATTAAAATAAATTTTCAAATCACGAATTATCGAATTTTGCAAAAATTATCACAAACTGTATACAGTAGTTATGTTTGTGAAAAGAGCGAATATTATCGAAATACCAAAATGGAAAACCAAAAAAAGAATCGACCACGTTAACGAAATAGGCAATGGTGTACGCCTCATAAGCAATGTAACATATAGAAAGAAATAATAATGTGAGAAAGTAATTTGATTGAGATTTGATAACATCACTTTTATTGGTAACGTCCGTCCTAAGCGCGGATCATTGCTTACACCAATCTTAATTGGCCGGGTAACCAAGTGTCTGTATTCAAGCGAACCTCCGTCGATATGCCCATGAAGTATTTGGCGATGGCTGTAGGAGTATCGACTGTAGTTGATAAAAATAACATCGTGTTCCCGGTAATCATTAGATCTATTGATCTTCAGTCGTCCATGCGATACATTAGGTCAAATACAGTACATATAGACTATACACACAATGGGCCACTTAAAATAGGTTTTGGACAAAACATCGTCGTATAGTAAAAATGTCATTTTTATTGCAAAGATCACATTACAGGTTCCGAAAAAAAGACTACTGCCCTTGCCTGGTGGACCACCAATGCGTATTTGTCCGGAAAGGATGTATGGTCTAATTATGTCTTACAACTGCGCTTTGCACTGCGACTGACTGTCTTTTAAACGGCACGCTCGAGTACAATGAACTTGTTAGTAAATAAATAATGCATACGATATGCCTCTGATAGAACATGTACTCATAGGCGCTCAATGTCAATGACAATGTTTATTTATTTGTTTGTTACCCGTTGTTTATTATAATGCATACACATACTAAATTAAAAATCTTACGACAAAACGTCTAAATAAAAAAAAGATAGTTCGACTATATACATAGATTATGTCAATATCTATGTACATAGTCGAACTATCTTTTTTTAAGAAGATGTTTTTTCGGAAGACTTTTATTAATTTAGTATGTGTATGCATTATAATAAACAACGGGTAACTAAAAACATAAATAAATACATAAAAACAACATTGTCATTGACATCGAGCGCCTATGCATGTACTATGATATACTTCTTGCATAGTATAAATAGATACTATAAATTTGCTTTATTAAAGATCGGTGTGTATACAACGACAATGTTGTTACTTTTACTTCACTGTACTCGTATCTAAATAAGTAGACGCCACATTCCCTCGATATCTTGAACAGTCAGACTCAATCAAACTTAAAAAGCTAGATTTAAGCACAGGTGGTTAGCGTGTTATTATTTTTTTTAAACATCATCTTAGAAATCACCACACCCCACATTATACCCCCCTCTCAGCCCCACCCCCCTACCTCCACCCCCAAAATTATTTTTTTTTGTAAACATCTAATAAATTACCCCACCCCACAGTATACCCCCTCTAACTCCCCCCGACCCCCCACCCCCCATTTTTTTAAACAACTATTAAATTACCCCACCCCACATTATACCCCCCCTCTCACTCCCCCTACCCCCCCTACCCCCCCCCCCAATTTTTTTTAAACATCTAATAAATTACCACACCCCACATTATTCCCCCCTCTTACCTTAAACATACAATAAATTACCACAGCCCACATTATACCCCCCTCTCACTCCCCCCTACCCCCCCCAAAAAAAATATTTTTTTTGGTTTAAACATCTAATAAATTACCACACCCCACATTATACCCCCCTCTCACCCCCACCCCCCTACCCCCCACCCCCCCTTTTTTAAACATCTAATAAATTACCACACCCCTCATTATACCCCCCTCTCACCCCCACCCCCTACCTCCCTACCCCCCCCCCAAAAAAAAAATAACAAAAAAAATATATATATATATTATTTTTTCCTTTTTTTATTTTTGAAAGATCGTCTAATAAATGATTGAATATAAACAATTTCCCCATGATGGCTTACGTTATACTGTCAAGCACTCGAATAGTCGAGCGCGCTGTCCTCTGACAGCTCTTGATAGGTCACAAGGTCAAAGGTCAAGGTCACAGTGACTCGAAATAGTAAAATGGTTTCTGGATGATAACTCAAGAATGCTTGCGCTTGGGATCACGAAACTTCATAGGTACATTGATCATTACTCGCAGATGACCCCTAATGATTTTCAGGTCACTTGGTCAAAGGTCAGGGTCACAGTGACTCGAAATAGTACAATGGTTTCCGGATGACAACTTACATTAGGTCAAAGGTCAAGGTCACAGTGACAAAAAACGTATTCACACAATGGCTGCCACTACAAATGACAGCCCATATGGGGGGCATGCATGTTTTACAAACAGCCCTTGTTTAATAAAAGATTTTCTTCTTTGATGTGTTCTTTTGCGCCGGATAACATCTCCGTTCGGTGACCAATCTCACATGAGACAATGTAGCGGCAGGTTGGACAGTTGATTCTTAAAGTCGTGTTTTTATGCCCCCGAAGGTGGGCATATAGTGATCGCACTGTCTGTACGTCCGTCTGTCTGTCTTTCTGTCCGTCTGTCCGTCACACTTTGCGTTTAGGTTTCAAAAATGCGCATAACTTTTATGTCCCTTCAGATGTAACATTCATATTTGGTATGCATTTGTTTATGGACAAGGCCTTTCCATACGCACACAAAATTTAACCCCTTTGACCTTGACCTTGAACTTAGGGTCTGCGTTTAGGTTTCGAAAAATGTGTTTACGTTTCGAAAAATGCTCATAATTTCTATCAAGCGTTTATCGGGGGCATATGTCATTCTATGAAGACAGCTTTTGTTTAAAGGGGCCTTTTCACAGATTTTGGCATATTTTGAAGTTTGTCATTAAATGCTTTATATTGATAAATGTAAACATTGGATCTTAAAAGCACCAGTAAAAAAATCAAGAATAAAATTTAAAAAAGGAAAAAAAAAGTAGCCAGGGCTCGAACCAGTGACCCCCGGAGACCTGGAGTTAGTCTAAAGTAAAAACGCATTAGCCCTCTCCAATATTCCGCCGGGTATACACAATATAAGTATTTGATACCTTATATAAGCAATCTTCGTAGTTTCGTAAATTTAAACGACAACAACAGAACTCTCCAAATTATTCAATCGTTTCGCGTTGCAACGCTGTATAATTTTTAGGTTTTCAAATCGTCAAAGGATACATATAATGGCTATATTGGACTATGGTAAAAGTTCAGTAATACTGTTTCCTCACAAATATCATAACTAAAACGAAAATTTGCGAATCTGAAACAACTTTTTTCAATTTCGTCAATTTACCAAACCGTGAAAAGATCCCTTTAATATATTGTATCTTCACATTTCCCACACACACATGTTACATTAAAATTAAGCGAAGATCCTATATACGATTGCTGGATGTTCGATTCTTTGTATTGCAAGAGAAGCACCTGTCAGAAAGTGTTGACTACAATTGCTCATGGTTACTTTTCCTTAACCCTTTGCATGCTGGGAAATTTGTCGTCTGCTAAAATGTCGTCGGCAGAATTTCTAAAATCAGCATTTTCTTCAATTTTTTTCAAAGAATACAATCAGAATAGCAAACAGTTTGGATCCTGATGAGACGCCACGTTCTGTGGCGTCTCATCTGGATCACAGGTGGTTAGCGTGTGGCTATGATATTAATTAGTGAAAACATCATTTTGAATGATAAATAATCATATTATAACGAAAAATTAACTTTTCTGAAAAAAAATAATATTTCACTATCAAATATATATATAAGTTATATATAAAATCAGCCCAAAACGGGGTTGCACCCCGTTTTGGGCTGATTTTGAGTTGCATACCTTGTTATATATATATTTGATAGTGAAATATTTTTTTTCAGAAAAGTTAATTTTTCGTCATAATATGATTATTTATCATTCAAAATGATGTTTTCACTAATTAATATCATAGCCACACGCTAACCACCTGTGATCTAAACAATGTCTATGTCTTATAATCTGTTCAAGTGAAGTCAAATTGTTGGTCAACAGGTTACATCTTAGGAGCCGCATGGATGACTCAAGCTACGTGAAACTTTGCCAGGCTGTTACTCTTGATAAAACCTAACCCAAGTTGAATCTGAGTCAATCAAAGACTAAGCCACCATGTTAAGTATTGGGAAAAATAAACGTTCAAATATTCTGATTTATAGCAGCTAATGAACACTCATTGAGGTACCTTTTTTCAAATTGTGGTCGTGTTTTATAAAGAGTGGATGTTCAACATTTTAAATTACACTATCCGCAGTGTTTAAAAAGTAGGCAAAAACACAATGCGACAATGAGCTGCCCGTTACGGGTTTGTGATGCCAGTAAATTTTATTAGTAAATATATTTACATGACTCGGCAAATTTCTATGGCAAAATATATCTGATTTTTTAATAATAATAATAATAATAATAATAATAATAATAATAATAATAATAAGTGACAAAGTATAGAAGTTGCATGACTCGGCAAATTGTTATGGCAAAATAAAAAATGCAAACTCCTCAAATCTACTTGTTTTAATAATAATAATAATAATAATATTAATAATAATAATAATAATAATAATAATAATAATAAGTGACAAAGTATAGAAGTTGCTTGACTCGGCAAATTGTTATGGCAAAATAAATCATGCAAACTCCTCAAATCTAGTTTTTTAATAATAATAATAATAATAATAATAATAATAATATAATAATAATAATAATAATAATAGTAATAATAATAATAATGACGACAACGACGACGACGACGACGACGATGATGATGATGATGATGATACAAAAAATAGTAGTAATAATAATAATACATGTAATAATAATAATAGTAATAATAAAAATACTAATTAATACTAAAAATAATACTAATAAAAATAATAATAATAATAATAATGATAATAAGTGACAAAATATAGAAGTTGCTTGACTCTGCAAATTGTTACGGCAAAATATATCATGCAATGTCCTCAAATCTATTAATTTCATAATAATAATGATAATAATAATAATAATAATTATTATAACAACAACAATAATAATAATAATTATAATAAGTGACAAAGTATAGAAGTTGCAGAGGACTGAGGCCTCATTACTGTATGCATATAGACGTTTATGTGAACATTTATGTACATGTAAACATGGGCGTCCGCAGGAATGATTCTAGGGGTGTGGGTCAATGGGGGGTTCCTTCCGCCTTTACCGCCGGAGGCGTAGAACCTTTTCAGAATAAGGCCAGATAATGGTGCATCATGAAGCATATCTGGAAGGTTTCGAGCTAGGATTTGGAATTGATAAATTGGCTGTAATTGAGTTGGTTATACCTATTTTCTCTCTCCTTTGATCATAGTGACTTTTCTCACATAAGATTCGCATCAGTCATCAATCATCATCTGAAGACATTCATTGTGTTTAACCCAGGAATAGGAATCGGAAGGCCCCTTTTCAGGACGGGACCTGTGTATTAATCATTTCCTCGAAGATGTTTTTCATCTACTTAAGATGCTTACAGTGGGGATTTTCTTCCCATGGAGTTCCATGAAGGTACCTACGTCATCATGCAGTTTCTAGAAAACATAACGAATGTTTTAATTTTAGCTCGAAACGAACAGAATACGAAAGAACGACAGACCGGACATCAGCTTTGAACGGCAAGTGGAACGGCGACATTTGTAATAACGCTCCAAATAATAGCCAAATATTCGTCCATTTTTGAGCCCATCGCGCAAGCACATCCAGGGTCCGGTTTAATGAAAAACTACAAAACCCGACTTTAGTCGGTTGACTGTGTGTTCGACTGACGCTCGTCGGCCGCCAACTGACCACTCGTCGCGTTCAAGGAGAAAGTTGCCGCGACTGTGGTCGCACGACGGTGTGGTCAGTCGACTGCGGTCGTGGTAGTTGCTATTTTTAGCAAAAATTTCCACTTCCGCCATGAACATCCGACGGCGAAAATACACGCGAAAAATGGAAGACGAAGACAGCAATAATTCGAGTCAGTGCAGGGTCCGGTTTAATGAAAAACTACAAAACCCGACATAAGTCGGTTGAATGTGTGTTCGACTGACGCTCGTCGGCCGCCAACTGACCACTCGTCGCGTTCAAGGAGAAAGTTGCCGCGACTGTGGTCGCACGACGGTGTGGTCAGTCGACTGCGGTCGTGGTAGTTGCTATTTTTAGCAAAAATTTCCACTTCCGCCATGAACATCCGACGGCGAAAATACACGCGAAAAATGGAAGACGAAGACAGAAACAATTCGAGTCAGTGCAGGTAAACAAGCGGAAAAAGTGGCAGGAGATTGTGGCAGCTATAAACGCGTGTGGGGTGGCGTTGCGGACAGCAGACACATGTAAAAAAAAAGAAGCTACGGGACATAAAGAGGAATGCACTAGACTGACCACTCGTCGCGTTCAAGGTACCAACAGGAGACTCCCAGGCAGTCTTAGACGGTGCCAAGACCGCATTGAAACCTGCAGGAGACTCCCAGGCAGGCTTCGATGGTGAAGACATATTCCTAGAGCGGCGGATCACCAGTAGGAAACTCCCAAACAGTCTGCGACGGTGCCAAGACCGTCTGAGCACCAGCAGGATACTCAAAGACGGTCTGCGACGGTACCAATACCGTCTCGGCACCAGCAGGATACTTTCAGACAGTAGTTGACGGTGTCATACAATCTCTCAGACAGGCGGGGCACCTGCAGCAGACCCCAGACAGTCTGCGACGTTACCAGATAGTCTCTCAGACCGGAGGGCTCTTGCAGGAGACTCCCAGACCGTCTGCAACAGTGCCGAACAGTCTCTCACTCCGTCAAAGACTGTTTGGGAATCTCCTGCAGGTGCCTAGACGGTCTTTGCACCGTCGCAGACTGTCTGGGAGTCTCCGGCAGGTTCCCAGCTGGTCTGGGAGACCTTTTGAAACCGCCGCAGACTGTCTGGGATTGTCCTTAAGGTGCCCAAAAGATCTTGGTACCGTCGCAGATTGTCTGGGAGTCTCCTGGCACGGGTTTTTGGTGCCAACAAAGCGACGAGCAGTCGTGGTTTGAGGGGTGGACTGCAGTCGCTCGACAGTATGTCGAACAACGCGTGGTCGACTGACGATCTTCGCTCTCTATCAAATCCCGGTTATCGTCGCACGACGATTATTCGCTGGTACAACCATAGTCGCCCGACCATGGTCGCTCTCATTAAACCGGACCCATGCTGTTCAAATAGACATGATCACCGATCATCCAGAAAATGCGGATTCTATTTTTTAAGGAAGTATATTCGGTCCGGCATGAAAAATAGCCGAAGATATTGGTGTTACAATGACAATACCATGGCAATGTGGCCGTCAAGTACACCGAGCAAATGATAGTAGAACCAGTGAATAATACCCGGTACTATCGACGCAAAATTTATATCCCGTACATGGGCTCACTGATCCAATCTTTAGGAAGCTGATTTTTAAAATCGTATATGCCTGCGTTTATGTTATATAAACTCCATTCGAACCACATACAAAATTGCGATCGATCAGACTATAAGGATAGAGTCCGAACCATCGACGAATTTTATCAAATCGATAATTTTGAACAAGATGCATGGTCATGGTACGACATGAACAAGAAGTTAACCATCAAACAGAATGAGTAAGATTGTGTTGACTTGGTCAAAAAAACGGATTTGTTTCCGGCCGTGCTTGAGGAGATGATCATATTACTAATCCTGCCCGCCACCACTTGTACGGTAGACCGCCCTGCCCGCCACCACTTGTACGGTAGACCGCCCTGCCCGCCACCACTTGTACGGTAGACCGCCCTGCCCGCCACCACTTGTACGGTGGAACCCTGCCCGCCACCACTTGTACGGTGGAACGATCATTTAGCACTCTGAAACGAGTCAAGACACGGATGAGATCAACCATGTCCGACGACAGGCTCTCAGGATTATGCATGATGAGCGTTCACAGGGATCGGATCAACACCGACAAGAATATGTTTATTAAACAAATCATCGAGAAAATCGGCAGAGACCCACTTCCTATTCAGGGACTGAATACATGTTAATTGATTGACTTCTTCCCTCGATTTCGCACAAATGAATCATGTTTAAAACAATGTTTTGAGCGTTAATAAATTGTGCAGTAACCGCATCCATGACTTGTTTACATATGTAAATGGGAGTTTATATATGTTCGTGTGAAACTAACTAGGAATCATTCTGACCCAAATTGTTCAATTTAGGAATCATAATTGTTCACGTATAGATTTTTCCATATTCAACTATCTTTTTCGATCACCGATTTTCCAGGGGGGGGGGGGGGGGGGGGGGTCAGCTGACCCCATTTGCCCCTATCTGCGGACGCCTATGTGGAGGCCTAGATCGATATCTAGCCAAACTTTAGAGTTTTGATATTCAGTTTATATAAAAAGGCCGTATCAGCTCTCTGAATTCATTGACGTTTCACCAAATCATCCAGATACTAGTATGTTTGCTTAATTGAATATAAAATTCATGTCGAATAGCCGGCAATACAAAATACTGTATTACACGGTGTCTTATTTATGACAAGCGTATATTTCTGTCCATGACTTTTTCGTCTTAGGCGGATTTATAGGAAGGCCACGCGCAAGAACGTCACATGTAAGCGAGTTTTAACGGGTTTGGATGGTCAACATATCAAACATGAGGGTTTCCTACGGGTTCTTCGACCCCTCCCCCTCCCTACCTCCTCACAACACGAGACCACACCAAACTAGGAAATCTCCCAGTAACAACTTAATTGCAGATATATTTCAACATATCGCCCAACCTTTATGCGTATGTGGAGAAGTTGAATCAGTGTATCATTTCTTTTTTATTTGTCCACGCTTTTCTGAACAACGTACTACTCTTTTTGAAACCCTACACGCAATTGAACAAATAAATTGCAATACAATGCTTTTTGGTAATGACATGTTAGATAATGACACCAACTGCTTCATATTTAAAAATGTTCAGATATTTATTAAGACGACAAAGCGTTTTTCATAATGTTGTTGTAGCGCATAGTTATGTTTATTCTTCTGGACAGGACTTCACAATCTCAAGGTTGTACTGTATGTTTTATTTCCAATGCTTTACAAACCATGATTTTCTTTTGTATTTTACTTGCGCACTTGTATTTTGCTCTCTTAATACAAATGTAATCTTGACCATGTAACTTACAGCTTTACAAAATCACGCTATCGTCACGAATATATGCAATGTAAATAACAGAACAGGGAAAGACCACCAATAATGTTGTTAGAACTTTAGGTCCTACCCTTTTTTCAAAACAGTTGTATTTCTATATATGTTCTGTAGTTGTGTAACTATTTTGGAAATAAAATATGTTTAAACTTAAACTTCAATATAACGCCTGCGACGGACCTGTGCAATGTTTATAACACTTCGAATTTGTGTATTTTATTTACTAAATAGATATATGTTCTTCGCATGAAAAACGAGAATGAGAATGGTCCTTTGTGAGAAAACAATTAAATAAAAATAGTGTCTTATCTCTCGCACGACGGTTACATTACACGGACATATATGTGAGTGCACGGAAAGACAAGCCCGCTGTCAGATCGATATCGTCGCGATTTATTTGCATAGTTGAGTATAACCCTTATGCTGATGACAATTGTTTAGTTCGTGCAATTACAGATACTTTATCGCTTCCCATTTCCTGTCTGAACGGGATACGGGATTTGCGTTGGTTTGTAATGCTTTGATTCGTTTTTATTGAAATTGATCAACAAAACTGTTCCATGTTATCACAAACTGTAGATGCTTCATTACATTATAATATTTTTTACTTCATGTAACAACATTTTCTTTCGGTGATTTCACATTTTTGTATGGTTGATAAGGACGCTATCCTCGAGTGCCCACTTTCGACGCATCTAAGCAGTCGGTTAAAGTTTTGTTGCTCAAAATAGGGATTAGGTTATTAATATTGTAATTTAATATCAAATTTACCTTTTATTTACACAATTTAATTTCAATTGATTGTGTTATTAACCAAAATTTGTTGATAAATTACACCTGCTAAGTCTACTGTAACGGCGGCCATCTTGTTGAGAGTGCCCGGTAACGACGCATCTGATTGGTTATCTGATTTCAATGTAAACATCACTCCTGTGGAGACTGAATGCATGAAACATTAACTCAGGATTGTTGTACTTACATTTGTTTCACTGTTAAAGCAACCTGGATCTGAAATTAATGAAATCAATTGAGGTTTTTAATTTTATTGAATTTTATTCATGTCAATTATAACAAGTTTTCAACAAGTTCAAGTTACTCTTCACCAACACAGTGAGGACACATGAAGATATCACCTCTCCTTACAACCCGGAGTTTAGTACAATAAATGAGATGAACCCAGTGTCCACACGCAGAACACTGCACCCATTTCACAAAGACCAGTGAAGAACTCTGCCGTACAGCACTGGGTGTGAATAGGCTGCATACACAGCACACCTCTGTTTCATCCTCATCCCCTGATGATTCATCTGCCGGTAAAGCAGGGACAGGTGACACTGCCTTAACTGTTCCAGATGGTCCAGGTTGTACGGTCAACTTCTGGGTCTTTGTCTTTTTATTTCTTCCCTCTTCATGATCCTGAATTTTTTTAATAATTACATCCTCAGTAATTGGCTTTCCACTGACCACTGAACTTAGGTATTTCCTCTTTTTTGTTGCTTGTTTCTTGGATATGATGTTTGCTTCTTTATTGCAGAAAAATTGGGAGACTTCCGTTTCTGAGGGTTGGATGATTGATTGAAGAGAACTGGTTTCTTGTTGAAGGGCTTCTGATGGCTTGAACACTGAGGAATCTATAGCATTTGGATCATATGGGTAGATGCCAGTTCTGCGAAAGGATGCCTGTAAATTATTTGGTGACAGTGCTTGCGAATATGCCTTGCTTCCAAGTGCACACACATTGAAACGTGTTATACTTTGCCCACAGTTGTCGCGCATGAACTTGTGACACACAGAGCTGTAGATCCTTTCGAATGGCCCAAAACAACCAACATCTAGAGGCTGCAAAACATGGCTCGTGTGTGCTGGCAGAACAAACAGGATTATGTTCTGTGACTTGGCCCAATCAATCAACCCCAAATTAATGTGAGATTTATGGCCATCATAGAGAATCAGAACAGGATTGTCCAGACAACGTTCAGGTAAGTATTTTAGCAGGTGTTGCTCAAGGTACCTTTTGAACACAGCACTATTACTCCACCCGGACTCAGTGACTGTACCATCAACTCCATGACCACCACCATCTAATAATTCTGACTTCATCCGTAACCCTGGAAATACAAAGAATGGTGGAACACTGTTACCCATGGCATTTCCGCAACCAATGACTGTGATGAGGGTTCTTGAACCAGATGTGACTGCTTGTGGCTGAGATTCGCAGCTTGCAACCACTGAAGGGGGTTTATGGGAAGTGGACAAACCTTTCTCATCAACATTGTATATCCGTTCTGGCTTATGCTTTAGATCATACTTGTCCATGATGTTGCCCAGTTCAGTATAATATACTGACACGGATTCCTTGTTGGTGGCTTTGGCACGTTGAATCTCAAGCCCACGAGGCTTCAACACTTTACCAACATGAACACTTGCTAGTTACAATTTTATTTAGCATAACAAAAAAAAATATCCGGACTTCATATCGCATTTAACGCGTACACCTTTTCCAGAGTGAAAATTAGTCTATTTATACGATGTTCTGTCACATGACAGTCACGTGACTTGTGAATGAAAATAGTGAGCTTTTGCAGACGATACGGATGCATTTTCCAACGGTCTTATTTGCAAAGAAAATTTGTAGTAAGTTGTTCAAAAGTTTTGCATTACGTAAAATACACAAAAATACATTAATTTTAAACCAATCAACCATAACTAACCTTTGAACCAGCTATTTTCCACATTACTATGAACAGCTCTAGCAAAATCGTTGTAGCGTAAAGTCTGATAGTGTATGACGTCAACGGATGTCGCTTATGTATCAAACAGAGGCAAAACAAAAATGGCGTCGAAATAGGGCAGCGTCATTTCGGGTCACTCGACGATATATTTCGGTAAAATCACAACATCGACATTCGTCGTCCGATACAGCACTCCTCCTACACACGGTGCCTATACCACGTGACTTTTTCGGAGGGTGCTGGACGTTTCGTGCCACTACCAGTTAGTGCCACTGATATTTGTGTAGGAGGGCATTGGGCATTTTGTCCCACTGATAATATATAGGCGGATAGGTGTGAATTATACCGTATAGAAGGTGTGAATCATAACAGGAAACTTTCGCACCTTTGATTGTTTCATCTGTTCAATGGTTTGTTTTACTTCATGATTGTTTAAGAGTCAATTCACATGCTTAATATAATACATTAAAAAAAATTACACAAAACATTTTCAATACATTGACATTAACCATATCAGAAATTAATGCATACATACATTTTACCAATATCTAGATTTATTACATAAATATATTGAAACATTTGCAATAAATTGACATTAAAGGGGCCTTTTCACAGATTTTGGCATGTTTAAAAGTTTGTCATTAAATGCTTTATATTGATAAATTTAAACATTGGATATAAAAAGCTTCAGTAAAAAATCAAGAATAAAATGAAAAAAATAAAAAAAAGGTAACCCTCAGCAGGGCTCGAACCACCGACCCCTGGATTCCTGGAGTAAAAAGTCTGCCACTTAAACCACTCGGCCATCCTTCCGGATACAATGCCAGATTTATTTTATACTTTTTATAAGCAATCATCGTAGATTCACAAAAAATAACGACAACAACAGAACTCTCCAAATTATTAATTCGTTTCGTTTCGCGTTGCAATGCTTTTTTATTTTCGGGCTATTAAATCGTCAAAAGATGCATATAATAGTATTACTGTTTCCTAACAAATAGCATAACTAAAACGAAAATTAGCGAATCTGAAACAACTTTTTTCAATTTTGTCAATTTACCCAAACGTGAAAAGGCCCCTTTAACAATATCAGAAGTGAATGTATACATACATTTTGAAATGTTTTAATACACATTTACAAAAGTACACAAATATATAAACAAAAATACAACAGCATACTATCCTATCCTATACATACACAAATCAGACATACAATGGCGCAACAGTAGGACGAGCACGTAAAACCCTAGGTCGGGACTCCCTGCTCGACCGTTGATTCTGCGATGCCACCCTGGAAAAAAGAAATATGTTGTGAACTATGATATATATTAGATTTTATATAATAATATTTAAATTATAACTATCAATTAAAAATATGATATATTAGTTTTTATATGATAATATTTAAATTATAACTATCAATTGAAAATAATATATTGCATAATTATGCTATATACGCAAAAAGTACCTTCAACGTCGTTGTTCGTTCGAACCGTCTGGCGATATACGCTCCAATTGTCTGGTGTCCACATCGAACCTCGGATCCACGTCCGTTGCATGTACATCACCACATTCAGTATCGGACCTCCGACCTCTTCAGCCTGCAGCTTCAGCTGTTCGAAGGCGGGAACGATGTGCTCGCATCAGTTTCCTCAAGAAGAGGAACTTGTCGCCCTTTGCCGAATATGCCGTGGCGAGGCCCTCGTTCACCAATTTTCGGTACACGCGCTGATTTCACTGAAATTCACATCCTCATGTTCATGTTATTTTATTATTTATGTATATAGTTCATACAAATGAAGCATAAAAAAATAACAGCTCTTCACGTTTTAAATTTATTAAAAATAATGAACATAACGAACTATGCACAAATGTTTTTATACTAACAATAAATCATTTTATTTTTACAAACACATACACATGATGCATAAAAAATAACAACATTTTATGCTTTATATTTATTAAACATAATGAATAAATCATTTTATTTTTTGTTATTTACTAATTATAATTGTCAACATTGTTGTAATTTTCAAAGTTAATATACACCCCAATATCATTCACACCTATACGGCATTATTCACACCTATCCGCCAATATATTATCAGTGGGACGAAACGTCTACCTCTTTTCAACACAAATATCAGTGGCACGAACTGGTAGTGGCACGAAACGTCCATAAACCTTATCGGATATGTGTTGGGAGAATAAAGTGCGACCCAGTTAACATGTTTAAAGATCTCTTTATAAATATTTAGCCATTTGTAATGTGATAAAGTGGAGATCGAGCCAGCTCATGATCTTTTTAAACTAATAAGTATTTTTTCAGTAAAGTGCACCCGCGCGTTTGAACGGTTTAATAGAAAAATCTCGAATCAGTGTGGGGACTGAATATTTGAAATGCCCGGTTGCACTTTACTGAAAAAATACTTATCTAAACTTTATCTGATTAAAAATGGGGAAATATTAAATAAGACATCATTAAAAATGTCAACTGGGTCGCGCTTTATTCTCCCAACACATATCTTAAAAAGTCACGTGGTATAGGCACCGTGCTAGATATAAGATGTTTTGACTAGATAGAAAACATTATTTGACAGAGAGGTTATCAACCATCAAATACCTGTTTTATCTTTTTTTAGAAAAGTAAAAAAGGACAATCAAAGCATGCTAGTACCAATAGCAATGAAAATTTGAAATAAAATATAATTTATGCTGTGAAACAAGTCTGGTCATGTACAAAACGCCTGACTATTTGGTTCCTTGTCAATAAATAATTTTTTAACTTCAAAAGGGGGCATCATTTGGCTTAAATGGTGGTCAAAGTTATTGGAATTGGCATCGAACCTAGTTGCAATAATACAACTCCCAGCTATTGATCCTCCAGGTCGCTTGTACTCATAAAAGCTCAGAGCATTCAAGAAGAACTAGCATAGAATCGAACCTAACATGTTGTCTTGTATGGAGTATTTATACAGGTATTAAATATAAAAGAAGCAAAATGTGATTATTTGTTAAGACAGTGCTCACAATCAGTGTTACACAACATGACAACAAAGAAATTTGAGGTCGCGGTGGTGTAGTGGATGAGGTGTCCGCCTAGTGATCGGGAGTTCAAGGGTTCGCTCCCTACTCAGGGGGCGTTCTCATTATCTCCTCCATAGACACCAGGTACTGGTTTTTCCCAGGAAACGGACTCGATAATGTCCATATCTGCCTATAATGCTCGAAAGGGCACTTGACAGTATAGATAGATAGATAGATAGATAGATAGATAGATAGATAGATAGATAGATAGATAGATAGATAGATAGATAGATGATAGATAGATAGATAGATAGATAGATAGATAGATAGATAGATAGATAGATAGATAGATAGATAGATAGATAGATAGATAGATTGAATTTACGCAGATAGATTGAATTTATGCCAGGATTTTCACTAACGGAAGCGCTGCTGATGATCGTTTCTTTCTCACTGATCACCACACCCGTAGGCAGAATTGTCACGCCATTCAAAAACAAATGTCAGCAAGCGTTTGTATGATGGTGACTGTTTAGTGTTTAGAATTTTCTGTTTACTTAACATTTGTTGTGGAACAAAAATCAAATGTAATGGTTTATGACTGCACAATTTGTCAAGTTAAAAGTGTTTAGTCTGTTTTTTTTAATGAATGTGGAATGAATTTTGATTTGTTTCGCTGTGTTAGGTGGATTTTCAGTAATGTTTTTAATAAAGAATCTATCAAGAACTTTTTAAAAATACTGATATTTGTTAGTTTAAGGTATTGATGCATCCAACATTGAAGTTGTTTAAGCCATGGAGGAAATGGAGTATATATACAGTTATTAAAGGGACTGTCAACCACGATGACGAAGAAAAGAAAAGTTGTAAAATACCGTTTTTTTTACAATTTTGTTTATATTGATTAAAATATAACGACATGTAGATTACATTACTTAAAAAAAGTTGTTAAGTTTTCATATTTTCAGTATACTTGGAAATAAATTTTACTGGGTATGTCTACCAGGTAACAACCAGTTAACTATAAATAACGCCAGTAGATTGATCATCATCGTCACGTTGTAAACTATGCAGGCATGCAAATTGTGCATGCGAAGTGGATTGTATATATCAAATATATAAAATGATCAATCTACTTGCGTTATTTATAGTGTGTATATCATTATGTCACCTAATTTCGCGATGTACTTTCGAGTTCACATCGCGAAATTTTATTACCAAATATACTGAAAATATGAACTTTGTTTCCAAGTAATGTAATATACTAGTTGTGATATTTTGATCAATATAAACTAATAATTGTAAAAAATTCAGTATTTAAGAACTTTTCTTTTTTCATCATTCGTGGTTGACAGTCCCTTTAAATATAAAAGAAGCAAAATGTGATTATTTGTTATTACAGTGCTCACAATCAGCGTTTCACAACAGACAACAAAGGTTTTGTCTAACATTGTTTGTTTCTAAGGTTCCAGGTCTTGAATATTATATGGGTCATGCTCTGTGAAAAGGGAGTTTAATTTATGTGTGTAAAGTGCTGTCCCAGATTAGCCTGTGAAGTCTGCAGTCAGGGACCCTTTCCCCCTAAAAAAAGAGACTTTTTGTAAAGGAAAAATATCATAAGAGTGGAAAATGTCGTCCCTGATTAGCCTGTGCAGTCTGCAGTCAGGGACGACCCTTTCCCCCTAAAAGAAGAGACTTTTTGTAAAGGAAAAATATCATAAAAGCGGAAAATGTCGTCCCTGATTAGCCTGTGCAGACTGCACAGGCTAATCTGGGATGACACTAACTTTATGCACATTCATTAAGCCTTCTTTCACAGAGTGTTGCCCATAAAAAACGAGAGCCCTTTTAGTAGGGCTAATCAAGTAAAGTGTTACAAATTTGTGTCACTATCAGCTGAATAAACAACGCAATTATCTTGTGAGATAATTCAAACAGTTACAAATATTTTTTAAAATGGAGCAGGGAAGATGTCAAATGTTTTGATATTATAATGAATTCCAAAGACGCTATTTATGTGGATAACCATTTACATCGATGAATTATGATTTGCATACACACCGTTATTTTATATTCTTCAGAATTTATAAAAAATGACTACGGAAACCACTGAGGAACTGACTATCTCTAAAACTGACACTCATGAGACAACAGCTCAGACTGCAAAGATTTCACATGACGATGACAAAGTTATTGACTTTAAGAAGTTGGAGTCTGAACTTCAAAATGCTGTAGAGGGAGAGGCTAGATACTGGAGAGAAAATGATGCAAAGTTCCGAGCTGTTCACCAGAAAGTTGCATCTTATGACGAGTTTCGGTACAACTTTTATTCTTCTTTAAAATTTATTTAGAGATTTTAAATGAATCCAATTTCAGGAGAAAATATAGTTATGAACAGTTAATACAATAGTTATGAATGGTCATTATGATTCAAATGTAAATAAATTGTAGGTAAACATTGTTTAAAGGTATGATTTTAATATACCCTTTAAATCTATTATACTCCCATTCACATACAGTTGTGCATATAAGGAAGCATTTTATTTCATTGAGTTATTTTAGTGCATAGTTATGTTAGTTGAAATGTCATATGTTTGATATAAGTGCACAAAGATTTGTACAACTGAATTACAATGGTATGACAATGAATTTGTAGATTACCTTTGAAAAGGTGGGACATTGAATCACTGCAAAGGTCGACCATCATTGATCCAAATAACCACACAAGTGTTAAATGTTGAAATATGCTGTGCTAAAAATTGTCCTTTTAACAGGCCAGTATTTAACCCATTTATGCCTAGCGTCTAGAAAAAAGGCCTTGGCAAACAACGTAGATCCAGATGAGACGCCGCATGATGTGGCGTCTCATCAGGGTCTGCACTGTTTGCTTAATAGAATTTCTGTTAGAATTATTCTAAATATAGAAATAAGTCTACTAGTCATTCCTTATTTTGGAAATAAATTGATCCAATTTAGAAGGATGGGAGAGTCCACTTGGCATAAATGGGTTGAACAGGCCAGTATTTAAACTTTTCTTGATCTTGTAATATGTTGCTAAACATATGGTTGATTGTTTAGAATGCTAATTTCACTTCAGTATATTTGAGCCTTGTTTTGAGAAAACTGGTCTTAATGCATGTGCGTACAGTGTCATCCCAGATTAGCCTGTGCAGGTCGCAACACTTTTCGCCTAAACTTGATTTTCGGTAAGGAGGGACTTCCTTGAAACTAAAAATACCATAAAAGCGTAAAGTGTCGTCCCTGATTAGCCTGTGCAGACTGCACGGGCTAATCTGGGACGACACTTACGCACATGCATTATGTCCAGTTTTCGCAGAACACAACTCATTATGACAATGTCGATGTTTGCAGTGACATTGTCCTGGCATCCCACCTTCTGCCGCTCGAGAAAGACGACAGACTGACAAACATCAAGTTTATACAGCCATGGAACACACAGGCTCAGAAGAAACAGGACAGTGGAAACAGAGAAACTACTGCTGAAATTCCAAAGGTATTATGGCGGGCTTGCTTTGTCTACTTTATCTGCAATATTACCAATGGCTACACATTGGAACATTTCGCTAAAGTTAAATTATTTTTCAAGAACTTATTTATAAGTTAAACCCCATTGAATAACCAAACCAATGAGAATCATATTGTTATAACCATTCAGGTCATCATATGACTTATTGTTTACTGTTTCAGTGCTCCAGCTAGGCCTAAATTTGAGGGCGCCCCGCCCTGCCGTCTCGAACCTCCGCCCTTTTACATATGATAATTTATAAATCTCTTATTACATTACAAGTAACTAATTTATTTCATTTTGTAGACATTATATTTAAATGGTTTAATAATAATGGGAATAATATATTCTAACAATTATTAATAACTTATAAATTAAAATGCATGTGGAAGCATTCCAGAAAAGCCCGCGCACTCGAAAGTGCCCTTTTGACAAAATTCTACGCGTCGAAAGTGCCCTTTTGGCAAAAAAACCACCCTGCCCTTTTCAAATCCTAGCTAGAGCACTGCTGTTTATACTTATGTGGATTGCAGTTTCCAAAGTTATAATACTACTACTACTACTAATGACGATAATGATAATAATAATTGCACTTACTTTGTTATTCCTATAGGCTTGCTATGGCCATTATTAACATCATTATCGGTAAAAGAGTTTGGTGAACCAGTATATTCTTCAACTGGGAGGGTAACTTCACGCCCAAACACCATTTTGTTAAGTTGTGGAAGGTACTCATCCCTCTGCCGCTGGTCATTTTCACAATAAATGGCCAACATGGATTAAAGAGTTCTGTTGAATCGTTCTGGACAGTTAATTTGGGGTTGAAGTGAACTGGATGTTACTTTGTTGATGTGAAGTCTGAAGAAAAACGAGAGCGCCATCGGCGCTGAAAGCATAGTTGCAAGATACAGGGAAGTTGCTGCTGAAGTAAATGTTTAGGTCAAAATATACTAAATAGTTTCCTTATATGTTTCGATGTAAAAGCGACAACTTTGAGCGAAAATAAATACAACATTTTGCACATAGAGACCCCCATAACCATACCTTTTCTTGACGGGCATTCTTAGCTGAATCGATTTAAGCAATAAAAAAGATATGTCATGTTCAAACCAAAAAAGAATTCGACTCAAATCAAAATCGACTGTTTTTGCGCCTTTTTTTCTGCCGTTTTCTAGTGGATTGTAACCTTTGCAGTGCCATTTTTTACTTTAATCTCCAACTTTATCCTATTTCAGGGATTTAGTAGTGAACACCTATGCTTACCCTATCAATATCTCCAAACGATAAAACCAGAACAACAGTCTAAAGTGTATAACATGCCTTCGAGGAAATATGATGATTGGTTTAGAGAGTACAGCCCTTCATGACTCGATTATTTAGTATATTGTAACCTTAACGATTGCTGACATCACGAGTTGCCCCCCCTTGTTACCAAAATGTTCTATTTTTAGAAACGGGAATTCCATATAGTGACGAATGTGAATGGTTACAAAATGACATAACTATGAAAATAAATACGTAGAATTACATTATTTCACGCATACCATTATGCAGCCATCCGTTTTCTTTTCCGACTTGATACATTTACAGCTTTCCATTTAATATTCAGACACAACACTCGTCCGCGAATCCATTAAATCTTATGCCACATTTAAACCATTAGCTCTACTCGTAACGTTAATTCATACATGCCATAATTTTTCAGACCAATTCCGGGACATTGAGTTAAATTGTCTGGGACTTTTGCCGATTTTCCGGGACATGTATAAAATGTAGCGATATTTATAGACATATGCATTTTTGGTACTTTTTTTAGTTTCGCATCGTTAATTGCAAAAGTCCGAAAGCCTATCCGAAATACACTTGATCTATTAACGTCAAATTAAACATTACTACTTGCGTTACTAGATACAAGCCACGTGTTTTCAGTGTAAGCGTTCTAAACATAGATGGTGACGTCACTGCGTTATTGTTATTAAGACCGGTGTGTAACGCGTAGTTGTTGATACGCCTTTATTCATTTATAACATTGGGCGTTTTGACATGGCGAACGAAATTCAAATTCACTTATTATTTTAACGTTATGTTTACTGGGGGTTTAGAACAAGACAATAATAAACCTAGTGAGGATGACGTTTTTATATGCTTACTTTTTTACCAACTTCTTTGTCGGTTTAAACGTGCGAACATAAACTGCTTTTGATTTTTTACTCAGCGATGTTGGACTTTAGATGTGTGAACAACTATCCTTTGCCCTTACGCAGCGGGAAAATAAAGACGTAGTAGATTAAAGTCAATTTAACTTAATTTCTGGCTCAAAGTAAATCATTTTAACTTCAATTAACACATCTCTATTACTTTAAAACTCTACTTCATCAATTCATAGAAAGGCAGGTCAGAATCCATGTCATAAATCAGAAAACATTCATCGTACTCCGCCATTTTTTACACATTTTCAAAGAATAATAGTGCTTTATGCCCCACTTCCTGCTGAGATTATGTTTTAATTTCTATTTATAATTAACCGATGAAATGTTACATATCCTTAAACCAGGGCTTTATGAATTTAGTTATGTAAACATTTGACCTCTCACAGAACAGTAAACAAAGGAAATAGAAATAAGGCGTGAGGTCACTATCAACAGGAACAGAATTGTTTTACGAACGAAATTTGTTTTAGTTTCTTAGAAGGTTTTTTCACGTAAAACGGTCTTAGAAAAATTCACTAAAAACGGTGTCAGCAATATTCTTGGAAGAAAACGTTAGAAAAACGTTTCCAAAAACAATTGTAAGAATTACCATATACTAAATTAAATAGATATTTCGTCTGATTTTTGGTCAGGTAAGGCTTCATAATTGTCAACTGATCGATGTGGGTTTTCGAAATGTCGTATATACCTTAAGCATAGGTGCGTTGCACCTATGCTAATTACAAACATCTTGAAAAAGCTGTGAAGTGAATTTGTCCCTTTATTGCTTTAAATTTGCAGAGGACAACCAAACCAACAAATGAAATTATTTGCTAAGAAATCAGCAATTATAGTTGTTGCTTCTTGATTAGGCAGGGGATAAGCCTCATTCTATTTTGTTAACTTAATCACTGCTACTAAAATACGTTTGTTGCCTTTTAGTGTTGTACTCAAAGGACCTAAAACATCAATTTAAATTCTCTCAATTGGTTCGCCATTAATATAATTTCTCATTGGAGCTTTTGGAGCTGTATTAGACTTGCACCATGCACATTATCACAGTTAGCCCTTTCAGTGCGGGAACCGAATTTTAAAGGCCTTTGCAAACAGTTTGGATCCAGATGAGACACCACAGAACGTGGCGTCTCATCAGGATCCAAACTGTTTGCTATTCTGATAGTATTTTTGGAAAAAATCGAAGAAAATGCTAATTTTAGAAATTCAGCAGACGACATTTTAGCAGAAGACAAATTTCCCAGCATGCAAAGGGTTAGTGATATACTGATAAACAACCTCTTATACCTGGCCAATAGAACGATTGTTTAAGCCTATATGAGGGCTTTTCTAAACCAATTGTCCAGATGATTGAATGTCATGTGAATATTTAATAATTTCATCTTGTTTTGTGAACAGTACAATAAGTAAACTTTCATCAAGAGTCTTTTCTTTTAGTGTCTATGAAAATACTAAACAAAAGGAATACAGATATAAACAATGATACAGTCAATTGTGATGTGTGCACATTCTGATGGGCCGTATGCAAAGTAAAATCGTTGCCAAAATTTCATGTTGCATGCAGCATAACCGTGAACATGAATGCGTTACACATGGAATTTTAGGCTAAGAACACAAGGCTAATTAAAAAAAGTAATTCTGATGTTTTTCACATTGCCATAAGCAGCATAAAAACTGTCTTTTATGTGCTAGTTGAAATTCTTAAGAAAAATTGTTTCAAAAGGTGATTTGAAGAATAGCACCCCATACCATGTGTTTATGTCCATTAACATTCAATTGTGAACGCCACAATGTCACTCGATCCTCACGCTGTAGTAGTTTAACTTTGGAAACTGCATTCCATGCAAGTCAGTTTAAACAGTAAACAATAAGGCATGTAATGACTTGACTGGGTCATTACAATATACATTTAGTCAATTTGTCAGAAGAACATTTTGAGAAGAGAATGAAGAGGGTTAGGGTCAGACAAATAGTTTTTGTAAATAGCATTTGTATAGGTCAGACTGCATTAATTGACACTGCAGATATCTCATCAACATCACATGTAGATGTGCAAGACACATTCCTGCTCTTGACAGTAGCTGACCTTTGTGACAAATCTCAAGTTTAACCCTTTGCATGCTGGGAAATTTGTCATCTGCAAAATTGTCGTCTGCTGAATTTCTAAAATTAGCATTTTCTTCGATTTTTTTCACAGAATACTATCAGAATAGCAAACAGTTTGGATCCTGATGAGACGCCACGTTCTGTGGCGTCTCATCTGGATCCAAACTGTTTGCAAAGTCCTTCAAAATTCGGTTCCCGCACTGAAAGGGTTAAATAGTAAAACTTGTATCTGCAATACAATCCTATAATATATTATTAACATTTTACACTGCAGGCTAAAGACTGGCCAACATCGGGTCAAGGATTTGTGCGAGAATGGCGGAGATTAAATAAGGACACCAAACAACAGTACGCTTACCTGCTGCAAATAGGTGGTGAACAACTAGGAACGATTTTCAAAACCGAGATCGGTTTTGGATTACTAGGAGAGTTTGGAAATTGCCTGAATTGCGCTTTTGCGGAACAAGATTCTAATGCCATATTGTGCATTCTTCAACATTTGAGCACTACAAATAGGTTTTCATTGACGGTTCAGTTTTTGAGTTCTAAAGAGGAAAGATTATTTTAACAGCCTTTTCAGAAAATTGAGTGAATCTTTAAAGAGTAGAGACCCTGAGACTGATGTATTTAAAGATCTGCTGACTAAATATGAAGTGAGTTATGAAGAATTAAATTTATAATTTGAGTAATTAAATGTGTGTTGCTCTAGAACACAAGTTCTTACTTAACAACATGTTAATGTATAATACTTGTAATGGGTAAATATTACATTAACCAATCAAGTTATTTACCTCAAGTTTTTTTCCTTAAGCAGACAATAGCCTGTGTACCTTATGCGTAGTTATTGTGTAAACTTAGTATCTGCCCCTTTTCTTGCACCCACAAGTTCTGTTGCTAAGTCAGGGAGTTAACTCACAAATCCCAGATTGCCCGTATATATTTGGCGACCTCTGCTTGTCTCTGCTAGTGAGTTACCTTAAGATTTATGTTGTAACCCACTTAAATTATACCATGCGCATCTATGTTGGATAATGTTATGCTCCCCAAAAATACAAAGTTTTTTTACACTTAATTTTCGGGAACTCCCTTTTTTCTCCGTTATTATATTAACAGACATATTGGGTTTTAACCATAATTAACCCATTTATGCCTAGCATCTAGGAAAAAGGCCTAGGCAAACAGCGTAGACCCAGATGTGACGCCGTATGATACGGCGTCTCATCGGGGTCTGCGCTGTTTGCTTAAAGGCATTTCTGTAAGAAATATTCTAAAAATAATAAATATACTAGGCAACCATAATTTTGGAAATAAATTGATCCAATTTAGAAGGATGGGATAGTCCACTGTGCATAAATGGGTTAATGACTCTAAATTTTCTGACAATTAATTTTACAGTGCTATTTTGCCAGGATTCTGCACTGTTGTGCTTATCTGGTGACACGTCGATCATGCATTTTTACAACCGGATTAAGGTCATAAAACCTGGCAGACTAATGCCTTAAGCCAATAACCATTACTTTTAATGCCCCCCTTCGAAGAAGAGGGGGGGTATATTGTTTTGCACATGTCGGTCTGTCCGTCCGTCCACCAGATGGTTTTCGGATGATAACTCAGAACGCTTTGGCCTAGGATAATGAAACTTCATAGGTACATTGATCATGACATGTAGATGACCCCTATGGATTTTGAGGTCACTAGGTCAAAGGTAAAGGTCACAGTGACTCGAAGAAGTAAAATGGTTTTCAGATGATAACTCAAGAACGCTTACGCCTAGGATTATGAAACTTCATAGGTACATTGATCATGACTCGCAGATGACCCCTATTGATTTTCAGGTCACTAGGTCAAAGGTCAAGGTCACAGTGAC
This sequence comes from Dreissena polymorpha, assembly GCF_020536995.1. Lineage (NCBI taxonomy): Eukaryota > Metazoa > Mollusca > Bivalvia > Myida > Dreissenidae > Dreissena > Dreissena polymorpha. The sequence continues at coordinate 74,567,591 of NC_068364.1, forward strand.
TTGAAATAGAAAAATGGTTTCCGGATGATAACTCAAGAACACTTACGCCTAGGATCATGAAACTTCATAGGTACATTGATCATGACTGGCAGATGACCCCTATTGATTTTCAGGTCACTAGGTCAAAGTTCAAGGTCACAGTGACCCGAAATAGTAAAATGGTTTCCGGATGATAACTCAAGAATAATTAGTCCTAGGATCATGAAACTTAATAGGTACATTGATCATGACTCGCAGATGACCCCGATTGATTTTCAGGTCACTAGGTCAAAGGTCAAGGTCACAGTGACTTGAAATAGAAAAATGGTTTCCGGATGATAACTCAAAAACACTTACGCCTAGGATCATGAAACTTCATAGGTTCATAATATGAATGGCAGATGACCCCTATTAAATTTCAGGTCACTAGGTCAAAGGTCAAGGTCACAGTGACTCGAAACAGTAAAATTGTTTCCTGATGATAACTCAAGAATAATTAGGCCTAGGATCATGAAACTTAATAGGTACATTGATCATGACTGGCAGATGACCCCTATTGACTTTCAGGTCACTAGGTCAAAGGTCAAGGTCACAGTAACAAAAAACGTATTCACACAATGGCTGCCACTACAACTGACAGCCCATATGGGGGGCATGCATGTTTTGCAAACAGCCCTTGTTTGTTACTGGGTAAATAACAAAATGTTACACCCAACATCTTACCATGAAACAAATACATAAGTAAATTATACTTTATTCTACAAGCACATGATTTTATTCGTTGAAATAATTGACACTAAATACATAACATTACCATATGCTATCGTCAATTCAATATTCTCCAAAACCTAAAATTCGTGTACTCTTAATTTTCGGATACAATTTTTTTTATTATTATTATGCTATAACAGTATATACAAGTGAATTCCAACTTATCTTAGGTACATGGTTCTCAAGCGTCAAAATGCTGATCACATGTACTACATTATTTGAAAATCAATCCATGCAGCACAAAGTCATGCTTGAAACAAACTCATATGGACTAATTTCTTTACCTTAAATTATGACCTTGGTTTTGGACATTAGGCTTCAGTTTTTGTAAAATTGTTTTTACATTAGTTTTGTGCCAAGTTATTTCAATTATGAGCTGGACAAAGGCATGCACTGGACCGATTGCTTAGAATACATCTCTTATTGGATCCTTAAACTTTAAACTATGATCTTGAACCTAGGACTTAGATCAAGTTCGCAATAACTGGTAAAAGTAATAAGCATAGTGAACCTGGGTTTGCCAAATCAAACCATGGTGGTTATAAGGACTGATTTTCCAAACTTGTGCTCTTACTTTGAATTGTGAACTTGACCATATGGCTAGAGATCAGGGGGCTGTTTCTGGTACAATGCATAACTTAACGTCCAAAAAATGTTATTAGTAAATTTACGAATTTTATAGAACAGCAACTAAATTTACGTTGTGAGCTTATTTATGTTTTTTGAACGTTCGTAGATCTAAGAAATGGTTCCCAGATTTTTGTGCTGGAAAATCCGTCTAATCATGCTGACAAGTTATTTTTAAGTCTCTATAATACTCAAAAGCAACGAAATTTCGTAAAGTATTTCGTAAAATAATATAACACCTAAACAACAATCAGTTTTCCTTATAGCAATAGCCACATTTTCAACGCTAGATGTGGTATGAGTACATAGATTTTTGTAGATACAATATGCTTGTTTTTATTTATTTGTGACTCAGTAAATTCCATTTTAATTTTCCGCGAATATATCTATTCATACGACACGCGTACACCACGTTAGTGTTCATGTGTCATATGAATAGATATTGTTGCGGGAAATTAAACAATGATAAAAACGATCATTTTGTATCTACAAACATCTAGTTTACCAGTCCACATCTGGCGTTGAAATTTTGGCAATAACCATAAGGAACACTGATTTTTAATTGGTTAAGTTTATTTTACGAAAATTGTACGAAAGTTTCGTTGATTTTGAGTTGTAATGTTACTTTAATATCTGTTTATTCAGGTCACAGTTTGGCCAAGACCAAAGTGTTAAGGACTAATTTCATTGGTTTGACAATACATTTTATGCCCCCCACCACTATAGTGGGGGACATTTTGTTTTGCCCTGTCTGTTGGTTTGTTTGTTTGTGAGGTTGCTCCAACTTGACCATTTTGGAATAACTTTTGAAATATTGAAGATAGCAACTTCATATTTGGCATGCATGTGTATCTCACGGAGCTGCACATTTTGAGTGGTGAAAGGTCAAGGTCATCCTTCAAGGTCAAATATATAGCTTCAAAGCGGCGCAAAAGGGGACATAGTGTTTCTGACAAACACATCTTGTTAATTTTTACCTTGACCGTGGACTGCGTGTGACGTTATGTCACATCAGTCTGAGCACTTCCGCAGTGATTTTTAATCCATCCATGCTAGAAAAAGTTAAGCCCTGGACAGAGTGTTATGTGTTGATTTCCTAAATTTGTTATTTGACCTTGAATTCCGGGTTGCCTTGTCCTTGGTTGGACATAGTCTTAAGTGTTACACTCTGACTCAATATGTTGGGTAAAAATTTCATCAATTCACGACAAACTTATGCCAAAGTGGTTGAAAATTTCATCCAACCACGACAAAGTTATACCATGTTGGTTGAAAATTTCATCCATGCACGACAAAATAATGTTCCCGACAAGTTGCACAGCCAGCTCAACTGCTTATGCAGAGTTCCCAGCCAACCTGGAAATCAGGGAAAACCTGGAAAAATACTGTCTCTTTTTCCAGTCAGGGAAAAGTCAGGGAATTTGAGAAAAGTTTCTGAAATCAGGGAAAATCAGGGAATTTCGTTTGGTCAGACTTTCCCGACTTGTGTTGAAAAGTCCTAAATTAAAACAGCAAATCGATTCCTTTGCATGGCTATGGTGGCTTTGTAGTATACATGTAGCTTTAAGTGAACTATTAGTAAATACCTACTTTTTTACAATGGGAGGACATTGCTTTAAAATTACATAAATATAATACATGTTATTGTCTGCCACTTGCTATTTATTGAGTTCGTCTAAAACAAGAAATAGGTCAAAATTATGATCCTAGAATTTATATTTTCCATCAGGGAAAAAAACAGGGAAAAATCAGGGAATTTTGTTCTAACACTGGGAACCCTGTTATGGGGTCCCTAATATGGCAGTTTTTCAAAATGACAATCGGAAATTTTGCTGGAAATGGAAATTGGTTGCAATCATAAATCCTCAACAATAGGCCAATTAAGTTTAAGCCAAATCTGCCAAGCACTCAGAATGATGTGGCATTATTCTAGTTTGTGGAGAAAATGATAAAGGACCATGTGAAAACTGCACAGGCTAATCTGTGACGAAACTTTACGCACATGCATTATGCACTATTTTCCCTAAAGCAAGGCTCCTTTATGTAAAGGATGATAATTGATGAAAACACTTAGTTTTGGTCTGGTGTGGAATAAACAACAACATTGTTCAATTTTAAAGAACAGATTATATTATGCATCTCTCTGCTATATACTTCTCTATATAAAAACTATATAAGTAGAATGCGATTGAGCCTTGTTCTGAGAAAACTGGGCTTAATGCATGTGCGTAAAGTGTCATCCCAGATTAGCCTGTGCAGTCCGCACAGGCTAATCAGGGATGACTTTCCGCTTTTATGGTATTTTTAATTTCAAGGAAGTCCCTTCTTACCAAAAATCAAGTTTAGACGGAAAGTATTGTCCCTGATTAGCCTGTGCGGACTGCACAGGCTAATCTGGGATGACACTTTACGCACATGCATTAAGCTCAGTTTTCTCAGAACAAGGCTCAATTAGTGGAAAAACAACAGGAGAAGTAGACTGAATCAATAATCCACTATGAGCTATTGCACCATACACAACCAGAGTAGATCATGGAATGTCATTGTAAATAATACATCTTTTTGATATGCATGATATATATTGAAAATGAAAAATATTAAATGTTAATACCTGTGTTTAGTTAGATTTAACAACTGCGATGCCTGAGAAAGTCAACAACAAAAAATTGAAAAAAATTACTATGCTCTATACAAATGTTACCTCATACAGTCAATGTTCAAAAATGATTGTTATCATTTAATAAGTTTGGATTTTAAAAGCACATGAACACAAAAGGTTCTTCATAATCTAACGAAAAGCAAAGAAACTACATATAGAAAGACAAAGAATTGTTTTTCACAGTCTTTTTTGTGTAAAAATATAATTATCTAATATGAAAACATCAACATGAGCTATCCCACGGCAGCGTGCTCCACTATTATCTGGCAAGGCAGCGTGCTCCACTATTATCTGGCTTTTTAGGGGCCTTTTCACAGATTTTGGCATGTATTGCAATCAAGCAAAATATATGAATACTGGTACTTTGTATAAACGTCACCATTTTGATTGTCACATTATGTCGACTATTTTAAACAACGAATACTGGTGAAAATTGGTTAAATTCAACAAAGATACAAATAAAACTACTTTTACAGAACAAATATCATACTGCTCTATAATACTGTATTAAAAAAAACAAATTTTTAATAAAGATGCATTTCTTGAGAATAATTATTTGCATTCCAGTTACAAAAAAAGTTTGACCCTTTTCACAGCACAGAATATTATTGAAGTATGCTCTATTAGAATAGTATTTAAATGCTCAAATCTAGTGTTTTTTACATGTTCAGCAAAAACACAGCATCTTAAAATGAACAATAGATGTAATTGAGGACCCACATATACATTGTATATTGATTGGTGTTAATTTTAAAGTATATTTTATTTAGATTTATATGACAAAATGTTGCAAAAGCAGAAAACAGAACAAAGGTCTGTACAGATTGTCCAAAAATTGGGGTAAGTGTCATGGTTATACATATCTTGTGTAAGTAGAACATGTATAAAATCCCACATAAAAAATGGTATGTACAACAAACTGATCATTGCAAATTTTGGAAATGATAACATCATGGATAAAAAGTCATATTAAAAGCAGAAGTTTTAAAAGTTTAGGTAAATGTGTTAAATAATGCAAGTGTTATAAGATGGAACAAAACTGTTTCAAAAGATGTATTTGTGAAACAGTTTTGTTTCATTTTTCTTAATTTCCAGTGGAAATGCTTGCTTGCATTTCATTTATTTGGGTTAAAATCCAATTTGGGGTCACAATGCATTAAATTCATAGTAAAAACTATTTTAATACATTGCGATCCCATGGAAATTTACCCTCTGTGCAAAATAAATAATCTAACACAAAATGCCACCAACATATGCTATGGTCACATTAAACATTATGGTTAAAGTAATGATCTGTTAGTACAAAATTTGCATACAACATGTCTTTAGCAAAAATGCACTTGTCTATACACATAATAACAGGAAATCATTTCATGTAAAATTACCAAGGGATTTACCAATATATCACAAATTATAGGACAATATTTGTCCAAAATAAACATCAAAATTATAATGTCCGAATACTATATCAGCAATTATAAAACAAAAGTTAACATGAATAAAACAAAATTCATTTATGCAAACATTGTAATAACAACATAAATGTAAGAAAATGCCTGATTTTCAACCAACTATAATAAATGCCAAACAATAAATGCAAGCAAATAATGGTACAATTACATGAATTCATGATGTGTGCTAACAGCATATATTTAACAACAATAAACGAATGCTTTACAAAAAATGAATGCAATACAATAAAGGTATTCAAACAATACAGTAATTGTATGCGACACACTTATTTGAGGCAATACGGTTGTTGCATACAATACAATTATTGCATGCAATTTAATGTGAAGGGTAGGTTATGAAACATAAATGCATGGATATCATAATTGCACTAGGTTAACATGAGTAGATTGCTTTAACATTAACAAGTCATAGCGTAAGATGTAAATATGGTTTGACATTAAGAATGGAGTCCCATAACATGTAAGTTTATTGGTATGCCAGTAATTGGTGTAGCTTGGTTGTAAGTATTAAGAAATCAACATTTAAATGGTTTTATACAAAGAGAATATTATTATAAACAAGAGATGTGTTTGTCAGAAACACAATGCCCCCTATTGCATCAATTTGAAATAATATTTCAATACATCATTTGGCAGGTTTAGAAATTATCTCCCTTTTAAAGCTTATTAGTTCCCTTGGATTGTATTTTTTACTTTTGACCTTGAAGAATGACCTTGACCTTTCACAACTCGAAATGTGCAGCTTCATGAGATACACATGCATGCCAAATATCAAGTTGCTATCTTCAATATTTCAAAAGTTATCGCAAAACTTGAACCAAGGTTAAAGTTTGGGACAGAATGACAGACAGAAAAGCCAAAAACAATATGCCCCCGATCATTCGATCCAGGGCATAAAAATAAAACAACAAAATTAGTATCCTTACACACAAAACATACACATGACCTTTGTAACAAAAAAAAAAGAGATAAAAAACTTCGGACTAACCTCGTACAAATGAGTATTTGTGAGAATTTTTTATTTACACATATATAAGTATCTATCCTCTAAAACCAATTGCAATGGACTACAGTCTTATATTGAGCATTTTTTATATATAAAAATATAACTACATAATTAAAACTGAATAACTATATAAAAGTTTTTGAGTATTTTCAATATCAACATGGTATATACTAAATGTGCATAAAAAGCGATTTTTTTTCAAATACAAGGAGTATAATACTAAACGCGCCTGTTTCTATAAAGAATTCATTTCAGAAAGCCCCTACAACAAAAATTTGTAACACAGGGCAATTTATGCTCAAATTATAATAATCTAGAGATTGTACACAGTTCTTTGATTATGATAATTTATATACAACAAGAGATGTGTTTGTCAGAAACACAATGCCCCCTACTGCCCCGTATTGATTTATTAATTGTTTTTTATCATTTGGCAGGTACAGATAAGTATCTCCCTTCGAAGCTTATTACTGCCCATGGATTTGGGTTTTTACCTTTGACCTTGAAGGATGACCTTGACCTTTCACCACTCAAAATGTGCAGCTCAATGAGATACACATGCATGCCAAATATCAAGTTGCTATCTGAAGGGACATAGAAGTTATGAGCATTTTTCGAAACCTAAACACAAAGTTTGGCGGAAAGACGGACGGACGGTCCGATCACTATATGCCCTCCTTCAGGGGCATAAAAAAGTAGGGAACAATTCAGTTAACTAAAAAGTTTCATCACAATACAGACAAAAAAGGCATGTGAACAAATATTTTCACATTATAACAAACTATTTACATGTACAATTCTAATCCTGTATTGGATTGCCAGATTTCAGACCATGCACTTCCCTGATTGCGTAAAAATACTTGCAAAAAAAAAGAACCCTGGGAAATGATCATAAAACAAAAGTTATTGAGATTCTACACAAGTTGAGCAAGAGATATATACTAATGAAATAATGTAAGATCAACACATATCAGCTTTCATAAATGAAATAATGTAATATCAACAGAAATCAGTTTCATAAATGAAATAATGTAAGATCAACAGAAATCAGTTTTCATAATTAAGGCATACTATATTGAAAGACTTTTATTCCTGATGCAGATATTTCATCATTGCGTCTGCTTTTAAAGTATTAGGTACCGTTTTAATGACATGCACATACCAGTTGTCTGTCATGCATTACAAGAAGTTCTAAAACAAATCGAAATTCTTATGTCATGACATTCAATAGAAAATGATAGTACGCATGACCTTCAGTTGAAGCCCGTTCCAAACAAGTTTATTTACCGCAAAAACTTATTGTGCAAAATACAAAACCACAAGTTCCAAACCCATTCCAAACAAGTACATTAACCCTTTGCATGCTGGTAAGTTTGTCGTCTGCTATAATGTAGTCTGCTTAATTTCTAATATTAGCATTTTCTTCGATTTTTTTTCAAAGAATACTATTTGAATAGCAAACAGTTTGGATCCTGATGAGACGCCAGGTTCTGTGGCGTCTCATCTGGATCCAAACTGTTTGCAAAGGCCTTCAAAATTAAGTTCCAGCACTGAAAAAGTTAACATACAATTTTTATTTGTGTGACGAACATAACCAAAGTTTTATTATCTTATACCTAAAACCTCGCCTGTTTTAATGACCGGCAAAAACTGCCTGTCCAGTATGCATCACAGAAAGTTCCGGAGTGGACAATTTTTCCGACCCAAGTCCGCTGTGGTTGGAAAATTCCGACTCGTCCATGTAACCATTATCCAAGCTGTCCAATGACGTGTCTTGACTTGAGGGAGGTGAATGGTCGTCCGGATGATTATATGACGTCCCATTGAGTCCGTCCTTTACTGTATGCGTAAGTACGTGAGCATCTCGGATTGACTTGCGGCTGTAGGATTTCCCACAAACCTCGCAGGGAAATGGACGGGACTGCAATTTGAAATCATATCATTTAAGCAAACTTTGTTTTATCGTTGATTACCTTTTTGATTTCATATTGCTTTAATTACCAGTTGTTTTGTTTAAGGCATTTCCTTTTTTATTATTTTAGTCTGTTCAACCTTTTGTTTTGATTTCACGATATTATGGTGATTTTGCCACCCCTACCTGTTCTCATTCTATTTTATCATTTTAATTATGATTATTATATTTTATTGTTTTAATTGCAAATTCTATCACATGTTTTGTGTGTGTGTAAGACACATGACACAGTTTAGTTTTTTGTTTGGATAAAATAAACATATTCAAAATTAAGAAAATTTGCTACACATTTTTATGACTTCCAAAAATTTACATAATATTCACTTTAAAAAAGCATGTTGATATTTATTTATCAATAAGATCTAATTTAATGATTTACAGGGCAACAGATAAGGCTCGTTTTTATGATTTGTATTTGACAGAAAAGGAATTGAAATAAAAAATTAATCGTACATAAAACGAGTATGAAAATGGAAAACGAATTGAAATTGATTCTTCTTCGTTTTAGTTATTTTCGCTGTTCCGCGTTAAATTATGATAATGTGCTGTAACATTTAGTGCAGCTGTTATATTTTCAGTTAGTTTAAACAGATTTAAAAAGATACTTTTGCCGAAATAGTGTTTTTTTTATCAAGATGATGACTTCACAGATTTATATTAAATACAAATCAGGGTTGCTAGGGTGTCTTCTTGGTATTAGCCTGTTACTAGGGACATATATAATATGTTAATTATTTTGCCTTTATTTGCTTTGTTGTAACGACAAAAAGAGTTCCATCAAATGATTCACTAGTGTTAAAAAAATCCTTCAGTATAAAATGTATATTTAACTGTAGACCATTACCCACTCAGAAGCAAATGGCTATATGCAACCAGCATACAACCAAAACAGAATGCAAATGACTCGCATTCTGTTCAGATTTTATGCTGTTTTCTGATCGCCTGTATCATAGGGTTGGAAATGAAGCCTTTAAAACTAGAATACATTTCTATGGGTCTTTAATTTAATTTGATCTTCTAAGGACTTAAAATGCATCAACATGCACATCCCAGTGGCAATTGGTTAAGCAGTGGAATATACAGGAAAGAGGCTACATAGCACATCCTACCTGAGTGAGCAATGGAATATACAGGAAAGAGGCTACATGGCCCATCCTACCTGAGTGAACAATGGAATATACAGGAAAGATGCTACATGGCCCATCCTATCTGAGTGAGCAATGGACTATACAAGAAAGAGGCTACATGGCTCATTCTACCTGAGCCACGATGGAATATACAGGAAAGAGGCTACATGGCCCATTCTACCTGAGTGAGCAATGGTATATACAGGAAAGAGGCTACATGGCCCTTCCTACCCGAGTTAGCAATATATACAGGAAAGAGGCTACATGGCCCAACCTACCTGAGTGTGTGTGAAAGAGATGCTGTTTAAGGTTGGACTGGCACTTGAACCTCATACTACAGAACTCGCAGGCGTAGGGGGTCTCTCCAGTGTGCTTACGCATGTGAGTCTGGAGGCCTGACGAGATCTTGAATGTAGCCTGGAAATACGGGGAGAAATGTTAGGATTCTCTAGCTGATTTAACAATCAGAAAAAATGATGATTTAAGGAAGAGATAATAGGGATCTTTATGCCATTTTAAGAATTGCAGAAATTAAAAAGCAAATATATTTTTATGAAAAAAACATTTTGTTCACACATTTGCTATCAAATTTACCCCCCCCCACCCCCGTTTTTTACAATGTAGCGGGATATCCTGCAACATACCATTAAGGTCCTTGTCTATTTTTTTAAATAAATAGAATCATGGTATAACTGATTGTGTTGATTTATGTTCATGGCTTAAATCAAACAGATATATTTAACATACAGTAAAGAATGGTAAAAAAGGTCTGATCCCTGTAACCATGACAACTTACGCTGCAGATTTCACATTTGAAAGGTTTCTCTCCCGTGTGTATCCTCATGTGCACCTTGAGTGTGCACTTGTGTCGGAACCGACGATGGCACTCCTCGCACTCAAACGGGATGTCACTGTCGTCATGGACACGCATGTGTTGCCGGTAGTTGCCTGCATCATGGAATGACCTGGTAAAAAAAATGCACATACATTGTAAGAGTTTAGTTTATATCATACATAATATTAACAGAGGGAAAAAAATGTAGACAAAATCCCAATTTTTTGTATTCATGTTATTTGAACTATATATGTTGACTCAAATCACAAAATTAAAAACAAAATACATGATGATAAGCATTCTTTTTGTACTTATACTTGCTACTTAAAAAACAAGAGTTATTTGTATTTTCATCATTAGTTTTTTTTATAATCGGATAATTCTTATACATTTATTTTTTTAAATAAAAATCAAAATAAAGTTTTCAAAGATCCACCATTTGATTTCTGTTATTTTAACTTATAAGGTGCAACAAGCGATTTTAACTCTTTCAGTGCTGGAACCGAATTTTCAAGGTCTTTGCAAACAGTTTGGATCCAGATGAGATGCCACAGAACGTGGCATCTCATCAGGATCCAAAAAGTTCGCTATTCTTCTAGTATTCTTTGAAAAAAATCGAAGAAAATGCTAAATTTTAGAAATTCAGCAGACAACATTTTAGCAGACGACAAATTTCCCAGCATGCAAACGGGTTAATACATTATTTTTCTACTGGATAACTAATAAATGCTTGCTAACCTATCGCACTGATCGCACTGAAACCTCTTCACAATGTGGACCTTCTTCACATGTTTGGTCAAGTGCTCAATGTGGAAGAACACAGAGTTGCAGAGTCTACACACGTTCTTGTAGTTTTGTTCACCGCCAAGTGGCAAATGGTCTTCGAAAGGCTGTAACATTTTGTTTGTATGATTATATGTTATTTTATACAGTTATTTCTAAAATTATTTCAAAACGTTCCTTCATACTGTTTTATACAGTTATTCCGTACAGTTATTTTCATGCAATTATTTCACGAAGTTATTTCTTACAGAGTTTGCATATATCAATGCAAAAAATTGTGCTTATATCATTGACATAGAGGATATTTGTTGGATTCGGTCGATTAGCGATTATAATTCACGAGTGATCATAGAAAATATATTTTTTCTATGATCACGAGTGAATTAAAATCGATATTCCACCAAATCCAACAAATTTCTTTTTATTTTATGCTTTTTTTCACAGTTTATATACATTGTTGAAGAGTTTAACTAAAGAATTTCGCTGGGATAGTGACGTCATTTCATCAAAAAAATGACGTCATTTCACAGTAAACCCTGAAAATTATCAATAATTTTCACTGATAATTTTCACTGTTTGAAACAGTGAAAGTATCAGGTTTGATTCACTGATATTTCTCTATAAACCACTGGAAAGCATAAAATAAATATTAATCATAATAAGGAATTATACAAAAATAAAATGTTAACTGTCATGCTTGACTTGAATTTCAAATTGTTTAAGTACATTTTTAGGTTTTTAGAACATTCTGTATTTTTAGACATAGTCTTAGACTATAAGTCTACTTATCGTTTGGTCAATAATGGCCCTGATATCCTTTATTTCGCAGATGACAAGTAGAGAATCCACAATCGTCTGTATCTGCTCATTATCTTTTACGAAGAACCGCACAGGATTTTCTTCCGTGCCGTATGTGTGCACTGCATCTGCCTTCGGGGGCTGCACCGGGAACAGTGCCTTCAAAGTCTCCACGATATCTTCAGGAGAACTGGAATCCGTTAAATTCTTCAAAGCAGGGATATCTTCTATTTTTGGTATTGAGGTTCTTTCGATCACTTGACCTTGAGAGCCGCTGTTTTCCTTGACACGCTTTCGTCGACCAGGACCTGGTTTCTGTTCCAAGAGGTTTGGAACGAACGGGACACTTCCTGGGAAGCCATTATAGCCCGCAAGAAAAGGACTTGATGAAATCAAATTCTTTGAGAAATAGTCCATATTGGAGGTGAAAAAACCATTGGTTGAGTGCGTAGGTGAGGAAACTTCATATTTTCTTTCCGGCGTCTCAGCTTTTATGATGTTGGCATTCTTGTCATTTTTCACGGGCGTACTATGATGGTAGTTGCTCAGGCCTTTCATCGCCAGCATGCTGTTGTTCAACATTGCACTCTGCATCATGGCCTGAAATTGCATCACCTGTGTGTTAGCTTGCAGTAGATTCTGGTTGGGAAACTGGGACTGCATCTTCATCATCAGCTCAAAGAAATCCTTCACCTGTTGGGGATTTGCTCCGGCCATCATTGGGTGAGATGGGAACCCATTTGGATAAAATGCAGGGTGTGACGGGTGAGAAGGTATGGCCAGATTCAATGGTAGAGTCTTTGAGTCCATTGCTGCTCTGAAGCCATTTTCAACTTGCTCAGTCTTTATGAGATTCACTGGTGCTGGTTCACTTTTTGAAAGATTCACCGGTTCGAAGTTGTTAAATGCTTTCTGAGGGAGTTTTTTTACTGATTCGATGGGACTAGATCTGGCACTGAGGTCTAACGGGCCTTCAACATCAAGGCTTGGGGAACGTGGCTCAGGTTTCTTCTTCCCTGTCATTGAGAGATCCATAGGGCCAGTCTCAAGTTCGGAAACATTGTTTGAACATTTTGCATGTTCCTCTGAGTTGACAGTTTTTGCTTCCACGATTTCAGATTGTTCCAACTTGATTGGCACATATTTCTTCCGACGATTCTTCTTGGTGTTTTCTTTGATTGGCGTACTAGTAGCGGTCAGGTTTGATTTGGACGGAGTAGAGGCAAATAAAATAGGTGAGGTACCACTAAATGCTGATGGCATTTCGGAACTATCAATTTTCCTCCTGAACTTTTCAATGTCTTATGTTCATAGTTTGAGGCAGCTCTTTTAAGCATTTCTGTTGCAGAAACTGGTGAGGATGACTTTGCAAAATTTGAGAGCCGCTGTCATAATTGTCAGTAATGACTACCTTTGTTGGCTGCCAGCAATCCGAGATATCCTCAGAAATCTGAGATTTGTTCACTCTCAAGCCTAGGTCAGTTGGTTCACTGGTTTCACTATTCACGCTATCTGTCGTTTGGGTTTTTGTTTTCATATTATTGATATGCACATTGTCCCTGTGTGACTTTCTCTTTCGCTTAGTGGCCCCACTCAGGGGAGTATAACTCTCGTTGGTCTTGCATTTTGACGGTCCCATTGATAAATCAATCACGAGTCTACCGCCAACTTGTTTGTCATCATCTTCGAAGTCCTTGTTGCCATCTTCAACATCGTTATCACAGTTTTCTGTAAGTTTAGCAAGGTTTTCCTCACACTCTGTCTGAGCCTCAAGGACATATCTGAACCCAGTGTGACCATACTCTGATTTGTTCTTCAAGCTAAGGGCAAGGTTTTTCATATTTTCCTGGGCAACCATTCTCTCTACTTGGTCGCTGGTCATGTTTTTCAGACTGGTGTCAAGTTCTTCATTCATTTCAATCGTGTACTGATACAAGGAGTGGTTACTGGAACGTTTTTCCACCTCCATCGAAAGGTTTTTTGAAGAGCTGGTGGTGTGAATTTTCTGCAATTCAACCAGAGACCTGTTAAATATTTTTATTAAATTTGTTTTCAAATTTTTATTTGTTAGGTTTTTAATTTATTGTGTTGTTAATACTTGTTTAAATTATGTATTAGGCACAATTCACGGTAATTTATAGACAGGCATATTTTATTATTGTTATTATTAATTGTTGCTAAAATAACACTGCATGCACTAAAAAATGCTTATCACACAAATCTTAGTTAACCCTTTGCATGCTGGGTAATTTGTCGTCTGCTAAAATGTCGTCTGCTGAATTTCTAACATTAGCTTTTTCTTCAATTTTTTTCCAAAGAATACTATCAGAAAAGCAACGCCACGCGTCTCGTCTGGATCCAAACTGTTTGCAAAGGCCTTCAAAATTCGGTTCCAGCACTGTAAGGGCTAAAGACATTTTAACTAAGACCTAAATTCACAGTGACAATGAAAGCTTAACAAGATCAATAAACTACTTCCACTCAAGATCAAATCAACTTTGTTGATGCAAACATAACAAAACCAGCCAGGGTATGCAACAACATTTGTAAGATACTAAAAATACATACTTAATGCCCTGGGTCTCAACTTGATGACTTCTTTCTAACCCTTAAGACAAGCTTTCAACTACCAAGAACTTGTTCAGCATCCTGAAAATTAAAAATATAATGTCATAAATATTGTTACATGTATCATCACAATAGGTAATAAATATGGCTACTTGCAGAAGATTCATTAGGAAGATGAAACAGATCAGAAGCTAAAGCCTAAAAATAATTTTAAATATTATTTTTAAAATCATGGAAATATTATATAATAAATGTCCAAGACATATTTTTGATATCAAACACAAAACATAGAAACTGGCATTAAAAATTCAATTTCATTTAATTATATATAATTAAAAAAATATATGTAATTAAACACACACATGATTTATGTTTAGTCATACTAGTATTTTGTCCAAATTAATAAATAATTACCAGAATGATAATAAATAATAGCACACAAAATGTTCACAAATCCACACAAGGAATGATTTGTCCTATAAAAGCCAATTAAGCACTTTTAGCATGTATATGAAGCACAATGATGAAATCCTAAAATGAATATGGGCATCAAACTCAAAACACCTGAATTTAACAGTGATGAAACAACTTCAAGTATCCTCTAATCAATTCAAGATTATTGCCTAATCAAGACCTGTGACCAACATGTGTTCACAAGGCTTTTGATGGCTTTCTTTCACTTTTAGTAGGCCTTTGAGGTGTTTTACTCATAATTTGAGCAAATGTGAGACAAACAACCTGTCATCAAAGCACTGAAATGACTTAAAATGTGACAATCAGCTCACAGCATAATGGTCAAAGTGTGAAAACTGTCTGAGATATACTTGACAAGTCCAACAGGAAAGTAAAAACTCACAGTGAAAACTGTCTGAGATATACTTGACAAGTCCAACAGGTGAGTAAAAACTCACAATCTATGATTAGCTTATCCACTCAGCTAATAGTTTATAATTCTATGTGAGTTTCACATGTTGTCATAATTCACCAAAGTGATCTAAACTAATCTAATTATTATCATGTCACCTTGTGAGTAGAGAAATTAAATAATAAAGAATGTATTTTTAAGTTGTAGTCCATTACGTTGTTGTACAGTACAGCACATATAAGTTTAAAGTAAAAATAAAATAAAATATGTGTTTTTAATTTCCTATGACTCAAAAGAGTTTAGTGGAACCTCAACCGTTTTTTTGGAAGCATGCAAACTGCAGAAGGGCAGAACACTAGTGATCAGGAAATACAAA